>NW_017536991.1:20388-28189 GCF_001853355.1 Bactrocera latifrons | reverse complement strand
CGGTCCAGTCCGCCTTACTGCCAACATTGCCCGGGGGCTTCACTAACAGTACATCACCTGCTCGACGAATGCCACCATTTCACAGGAATCAGGACGTCTCTCGAGAACGTTACAAAAATATCAAAATATCTGGATAAATGCGGTCTAAAACATTTAATATGACATCCTACCTAGCTTAGATAAGAACTTTGCATGTATATAGATTTTATGAAGATTTTAAATATATAAAGCGTGGACAATAGAACTTAATTTTAGTCACCTAGCTTTAGGTTCACCAGCGAGCCGAAGGTCCTGGCAGCCAGTGCTCCTTTTTAAAAAAAAAAAATAATTGTATAATTTTTTTTCACATTTATAAATAAATAAATAAATAAGAGTTTTCAAATAAATTTGTTGAATATTACAGAACTAATAATCTTCTGCTGGCTAAACATCCGGACGGTACAAGCATAGCGGGTTTCTTTTTGGTAATAGGGTAAATTTCATATTAGTACGAACATATATTGTATTTAATGCTGATAATAGTTGAAGCTATTTACTTAGACAGTTTTGAACAGCGATTCTTCTTATCATAAGGGTTAAATCCACTACTCCTATTAGAAGGAAAAACGTTTTCTGTGTACTATTGTCTAAATTACTTTACTATTAAAAAGATTTCGAGTATATTTCTGGAACTTTTACGAATATATACAATAATGAAATGTATTACACTTCCGTTAGACAAACGCGCGTGTAAGAAATATAAAACTATAAATTTCATATCAACAAAAGTATAAAAAGGCATATGTATATGCATATATATAGACGGGAAAATCCAATTTATATATATGTATGCCATATATACAATATATCCATATTCATACATATTAATGAATTTATATAAATAGGATATTCCATTCTATAATCACATTGCTCGATAAACATTCTTCGATGTCGGTTGTGCTTACTTGCAAATACGGTGTTAATAAAGTAATTAATTAAGGTCAAAATGGATTTGAGACAATATTTTATTTTAATGTTGTGCTTTGCGGGCGTCTTACCGAAGTCTATTAATATTTCCAATCGCGGTGAGTCATTCTGCAGGAAGAATATGACCTTTTTCTTCAGCAACTATTATTATTTCTAAATTGCAGATGAGAGTGAGAAGCAACCCTTCTTAGAGATCGGTAGTAAATATTACCTAATAAATACTGCTACTACGGTAATTTACTTAGAAGTTTCACAATTGAAATTATATAATTTAAGTCTCTTAATTACAGATGAATTGGTTCAATGCGGCGCTTTATTGTCGCAACTACGATATGGATTTGGCCGTAATTGAATCGGCAGCTGAGATGAATGCACTGAATTCCTATTTAACCACGAATGAAGGTCTCGTTAGCCTTTATTTCTGGCTTGGTGTCAGCGATTTGGCGGAGGAAGGTAAATTTATGTCACTCAAAGATGGACGTCCAATGCTCTATGCTAAATGGTCAGGCGGTCAACCAGACAATGCTGGTCAAAATGAGGATTGTGTACATCTTTGGCCAGTTAATAATATATTCTATATGAATGATAACAATTGCATGAGTTATTTTCATATCATCTGTGAGTTGCGGCAATCGAAGAAGACTTGTGACGTGTGTGATTTGAAAATTTTTATGGAAAGATGCATGCAACATACAAATGTTCCAAACTGTCGAAATTAGTTAGGTGGAAGTATCAGTTTTATTAATAAAATCGTTGCTTCATAATGATACCCTGTTTTAAATATTTTTGTTGTTGATAGTGTCAAGAGAGTGAGTAAGATTCGATGCCAAATTAAATATTGCTATATTACCTCCAACTGTCTAAAGAGATGCTACAGTATGCGAAGAAATTTTTCATATTGGAAACCGACTAATTAAGCTCTTTAATAGAAACATTTTATTTTTTTATATACTTCGGTTACATCATTTTTATATTCTTATATGACATGTTACCAAAGTGTATAATAGTTTTGTTCACTAAGCAAGATAGATTTAGGGCYATATATACATATAAAACTGATCAGGATGAGGAGTCGAGTTAAGATCCGGGTGACTGTGTGTCTGTCCGTCCGTCATTTGTAACTTGAGTAAAAATTAAGATATCTTGATGAAACGTAGGCATAATCGGAGCAATGTCACGCCCACAAAACGCCATAACTACGCATTAAAATAAGATATAAAACTGTAATAATGTACAGAGGATCAAAGTAGCAAGTGGGTATGGAAATTGAGTGAAAGTTGTGGCAACACCCACTTTTTGGTGAAATCACATATCTCAGGATCCCATCGACCGATTGTTACTAAATTTAGTTCGTGACACTATCTTCATATGCCTATGTCGCAGTGAGAAAATCGGCGAAATCGGGCTTCTCATATAACACACTTTTAAACTCCATTTGATTCTTTCACCTTGCTTTAGCCCTCATATAACTAAAATCAGTATTATCAAACATTCAGCTAACTTTACGCCCTAAATTTTGGTGATGGTATRTGAGGTACTTTAAGGAAACATTGTTCCTATTAGTTAAATGGTACTGCCGAAAATAGATAAAATCGAGCCAAAACGACCCCTGCCTACTACTTACATATATACCTAATACAAGACAAACTTCTCGTTGGCATTAGTCCGTATATATCGGTCAATATGTAGGTGATCTTAACAAAATTAACTAAACGTATAATATACTACTATAATACTTTATTTTGATGTCGAGACTGTCTGAAATTATTTATATTAATGATTTTCCTTACTCTAAAAAACCAATGTTTGAGTTTAGAATCTCTGAAATTGCTTGAAAATTTGTTCTCGAGTATATYTGAGCAATGTTRAGGATTAATGCAGCATTTCGAAATTTCCAGAACGGAAGCGATATTGTATTTTAACCCATAACTGTGTGCCCGTAGATCCCAAAGTATAATACTTTGGTGAATTTATGTGAAAGTTTATATACATAGGTCATGGAAATTGCTCTAGCGAAATTTCAAGTTTGTAACTTTCCGCATGCCTGACATATGCAATGGGCTATAAAGTACCCAATGGGCTAATTTAGAGTTTTACGTGCATCTGTAATTTAATATTTGTAGGAACCTGTTGGTCGGTATTTCGTCAAGTGTCGATCACAACCAACTGTGTTTCGAAGTTTGTACATAAGTACATATGTAGATGTGTGCAAGTGAAATTGCTATTGTGAAATAGTGCGGGTATTGACATTGTGTAATAAATATAATAGGTATATAATATATATGTGTGTACATATTATATGTACATGTATATAATATATGTATCAAAAAAAATCATCAAATACATATATRGAGAGCGAAAATTTTTAACATGGCAGGAACTGCAATCGAAAGTAGACAGACATAGACAAAATTAATATTGTCCTTATGCCATCAGTGATAATGAAGATTCGGACGAAAATGTCCAAATAATGAACGATAGCGATGAGTTTCAATGAGAAGTAGCAGGCAACTTTGAAGTAGAGTACCATTTTAACAATGATCATCGTACTTTAAATGAAAATCTTGAATACGGTGGAGACATTAGTTTGACCATTGATGGTGAAGTTGATGTGAATGCTGAAATTTAACCATCGAAATGGCGTCGTAACAAAAATTACAAATTTGAGAATCAACCTATTGCGAATAATGCAATTGAGAATGCTTGTGGGAATGCTTAATGGATAATGAGATGCTTCAGCTAATTGTAAACAACACAATTTTAGTATGCTTCATAAAATGCTTATGGTTTCTATATCAATTCAAGAGATGTGAACTTTTATTAGCATACTTTATATGACTGGCTATCACATGTTGTCGCATTTACATTCATAGCCCATCCGATTTGGATATATGTAAATATTGATGTTTGATATCTTCCGAAGGCTACTCTTATTGATTTATTCCATATGCTAGATCAWCATCTAATTACGATAAAAATCATAGTTTTGAGAAAATGTTGTTCCAAAATTGCTATCGCATCTAAAACCTGCAAACAACTATGTGGCACACTGAAAAACTCAGTTCGATTGCAGAAAATGTGATGTAATGCTTTATCCAAAACAATGCTTTTTTGAATTTCGTTATGGGCTGCCACGAATTGAAGGCAAATAAAGCAGAACCAATAAACTTATAAACAAGTTTTGGTTAGTTTTAATATGAATTAACAATAAAACGATTAAAAACAACTACATATGTTTAAAACAAAAAATAAATTTCTATTTCACTAATTTTTTCAGCAYATAATACACCCATCTGTCTAATGGGTATTTCAGTACCCAACTGAGTATATTCGGTTCCTGGATCTTAAGGAGCTAAGAATAATTTTTTTTGTTTTTGTTTGTTCAGAAAATCCTYTACAAAACCGGTTATGATTTAATTTACCGGTATTTCTTATTTTCTAGTTTGATGGAAAGCTATGAATATACATTTTATGATTTGTGAAAATGCTCTTACTTTGACATTGAAAGTGAGCACCTATTAATTGAAATTTTGTCCTTCCTTATAACGAGTGTATATTGCTTCACATTTTTTCTATAATTTAGAAAAAAATATAATAATTTTCTACAACAACTTCCGAGATATCATTCTTCGTATAAGCACTGTTACGTGGGTATTTAAATACGCATCGGGCAGAAATGGGTAAATTTTATGCTTTGCGGCCGTCTTACCCAAGTCTATTAATATTTCCTATCGCGGTGAAACATTCCAAAGAAGAATATGAACTTTTTCCCCTACAACTATAATTATTTCTAAATTGTAGGTGAGAATGAGACACAACCCTTCATAGAGATCGGTGGCAAACATCACCCAATAAAATCTGCTGCTGAGGTAATTTACTTCAAAAATTCATTTTTCTTTTAAATAATATTTCCCATATAAATGATGGGAATTCYATGGCTCAGCATTATGCCATCTGTSAGTTGCGGCTTTCGAAGAAGACTTGCGACGTGTGTGATTTGAAAAATTTTATGGAAAGATGTGTATGTATGTATGTACATGCCACATACAAATGTTCCTGAATGTCGAAACTAGTCTGGTGGAAGTACTAGTTTTATTAATAAACCCGTTTTTTCATAACGATAAATTTTTAAAATATTTTATAGAGTGCAAATATCAATGAGTAAGATTCGATGCAAAATCCATATTACGTTCCAATGAAAGAGAAAAAATTTAGGTATAATAATAATTAATGCTGATAATAGTCGAAGCTATTTACTTTTAAAACATTTATTTATTAATAAACAGGACGACTGTTTTTTAAAATCTAAATTATTTTGCTGAAATAGACCGTGGCGGTAAAGTTGCTGAGACCTTTGCAGCCCGCSAATTCATGTGAAATTTACATATGTATGTATGTATCTATATCGGCAAGCGAGCCATCATAAACTATAATTCCGTCGAATTTGATCAGCACGCGCATTACTTCAGGAATCGTGCGGACACTCAATTTCTGTAGAATTTTGATCTGCTCACTCATTCTTGYGGGAATTGCAGAATTTTTTGTAAAATTGCGAAATTTAGAAATTTAGTGTAACATAGATCTATATTCGTATATAAATTGGGTATTCCAGTCTATGATCACATTGTTCGATGAACATTTTTCGGTGTCGGATGTGCTTGCTTGCAAATACGGTATTAATGAAGTACATAAATAATCAGCGAYAAAATGGGTTTGACACAATATTTTATTTTAATTTGGTGCTTTGCGCGGGTATTACCCCAGTCTATTAATAYTTCCAACCGCGGTGAGTTATTCTTGAGGAAGAATAGTATGAATTTTTACTTTTTCATTGCAACTCTTTCTAAATTGTAGGTGAGAGTGAGAAACAACCCTTCATACAGATCGGTAGTAAATATTACCTAATAAACACTGCTACTACGGTAATTTACTTTAAAGTTTCTACATTAAAATTATATAATTCAGGTCTCTTAATTACAGATGAATTGGTTCGGTGCGATGCTTTACTGTCGCAACTATGATAGTGATTTGGCCGTAATCGAATCGGAAGCTGAGATGAATGCACTGAATTCCTATTTAACCACGAATGAAGGTCACACTGGCCTTCATTTCTGGCTTGGTGTCACCGATTTGGCCGTGGAAGGTAAATTTATGTCAATTAAAGACGGACGTCTCATGCTCTATGCTAAATGGTCAGGCGGTCAACCAGATAATACTGGTAAAATCGAGGATTGTGTTCATCTTTGGCTCGTTAATAACATTTTCCATATGAATGATAACAATTGCATGGCTCAACTTCATGCCATCTGTGAGTTGCGACAATCGAAGAAGACTTGTGACGTGTGTGATTTGAAATTTATGGAAAGATTCATGCTACGTACAAATGTTCCACACTGTCAAAACTAGTTAGGTGGAACTACCAGTTTTATTAATAAAATCGTTATTTCATAACAATGCCTTCTTTTAAATATTTCATAACGTTAGGTGTCTCGGAATGCTTCAAGAGAGTAAATATCAATGAGCAAGATTCGATGCAAAATTGAGGATTGGCTATGCTACCTCCAAATGTCAAATCAACATAATTATTAGTGTTTAGTATACACACAGTGCGTTCGGCGATTTTTACGATGAGTGAAATTGTTCAAAGAAGTTCCTTTAAGTTTTGCGTGCGGAGTCAAATTTCTGTTGTCGAAACGTTCAGAAGATTGGAAAAGGCTTTCGGTGATAATATTTTTTCTCGAACAAGTGTTTTTGATTGATACAAATTATTCAAGGAGCGTAAAGAATGACGATTTACGTCAATAAAATAAAGAAATTGGCGCTTGAGAATCGACGATTAATAGTCGGAAATCTTTCGAGCATCGTTGGAGCATTGGAATGATCAGCGAAAACATTTTTAAAAGATCATTTGGGGCTAAGAAAAGCAGATTGATTCTAAAATCACACAATTTTTAACATCTGATAATCTGACATCTGTGAAGCAATGCTTTCCGACTACCAGGATGCCATGAGAGGTATTATTATTGGCAATGAATCTTAGGTATATAAGAGCTAAGGAAAGTACTGACCTGATTCAACTCACTTTTTACATACAGACATACAATTATTAGGAAAAGATTATCCCTGAATTTCAAACATATCCTTCACTCATTGACTGATATAGTCGGTAAAGATAAAACATACATCGTTCATTTTAAGCTTGGAGAAATTCAACAAAAGTCACACCAACAACGCCATTTATCAACAACTCTTTGCTGAGTCTACAACTTCTCTTCTCCCTGAATGGACTCTAATCTTCACGGACGGATCTAAAACCGAGAAAAGTACATCATTCGCAGTTGACAACAATTAAAGTTGGAAACCTGCAAAGCTACGCCTCCGTTTACACAGCAGACAGCCTCCGTTTATTTGTACAGATAGCAAATCAACTATATCAGCGGTCTTAAATGTTATGAATAAATCTAACATCATTTCTTGCATCCGGAGCAAATTAGCTGAAAACAGCGCCAATATAAAACTAATGTGGATTCCAGGCCATGCCGGCATACGCGGAAATGAACTGGCAGATAAACGCGCTAAACTAGCGGCTAGTGAACCGCTCGTTACGTTTGACTTTCTTGAAAATAAAGACTTACATAAGATGGCACGCCAATACCAACTTAAATCGCAAATGGAGAGTTGGAGACACATCCAGCACCAATACACTTTAAATAACCCAGATAGGAGMAAACYWACCTATCCACCAAACTGTCGATGTAACGATGTTAAATCATTTGTCCGCCTACGTTTAGGGCACACAATAGTCACACATTCGTACTTCTTCAATCGGTCCAGT
>NW_017536991.1:1943-19973 GCF_001853355.1 Bactrocera latifrons | reverse complement strand
ATTCACCAGCGAGCCGAAGGTCCTGGCAGCCAGTGCTCCTTTTTTCGTGTAAAAAAATAATTGTATTATTTTGTATTATTTTTTTTTCACATTTATAAATAAATAAAATAATACATATAATGTATGGATTGATGCAGCTGGGTTTTTCGGAAAGGGTAAAGAGTGTGTGTTAACACAATACTGAGACAATTAGTACTCGTTTACACCGTGGGAAATGCTAAACAAAGTGAAAGTCGTAGTTAATTTTTTGAAATGAATAGTTGTGTGGTTCTATGATAAATGAATTCTTCACCCCAAACCCTAAAGAGGCACGTTACCTTTTGTAGCATGCTTCCTTGTAATACTTGAAGACAAACTTAAAATAAACATTCGCAAAGTATAATTTTTTTCTTCGAGAAATTTTCATATTTTAGTCCAAAGGCATTACCTCTTCTCAAATCGGTTATGGTAATATCGGGAGAAGGAGGAAAATTTTGTATAGTATTGATATGTGTGAGTGTTAAAGACATCATAGATGTTGCCAACATATCTCATTTTCTTTAGCATGTTTGATATGACCGGCTTTAATCCTATCAAAAGAGCTGCACTAATTGCAAATGGAAGTGTGAGTGAAGGCCGCGAGGAGTTACTTTATGGAGGTAATCTCTGAGGCACACTATTCACAAAACCTATTCCGTTAACACCGTTGTTTGCACTTATTTTTTAGGAAATGAATAAGATCTTAAAAGTTGAAGACTAAGCCTCGTTAAAATGTATTTTGAAGTGAAGTTCATAGTCGGGGTCGTAATAGGTGGCGTAAAAATTGAACACTACCATAGAACATTCTATAAAATACTAGTATGCATACGTGTATGTATGTAGTAGTGCATGCTCTCTAAAGTTAAGGTTTGTAGAGATCTAAGCTTATGCTCATATTTACTTGCAATAATTACTTAATATTTATTTCTGATAATAACTAACTCACTACGCTACACTTTGCCAACAAATTATACTACTATGGGCAAAAAATAGTAAGACTTTAGTCACATTATTCMAAGCTCTCAATTTATTTTTCAAAATCTATGTCGTCCCTCTAAAAGTAATCAGCCTTGGTCCCAATACACCTGTTTTTCCAATTCTCGAAACAGTTGCTAAAGTTAATTTCCGGAATAGTCTCCTGTACGCGTAGCGCTTCACGTCGCAAGAAATTCGGAGTGTATTACACTTTGATGATCGAAGAAAACAATCAACATAACCTTGATTTTTGTCCTGCTTTGATGTGGTGTTTTCAGCTTCGGCTCACCTTTGCCACAATATTCGGCTATTGATGGTCTGTTTCCGGGTCGTAAGCACTGATCCCAGACTCATCGCCAGTATAATTATACGCTTTATGACATCCTGGTAGTCGGAAAGCATTGTTTCAGAGACACCACTCTGTTTTTCGAAAACTTTCACTGATTTTGGCAACTTTTCTTAGGCCTAAGGATCTTTCCAAATGGTGGCCACTGATCGTTCTGATATGCCAAGGATTTGGCATGAATGCCACCGACAGTCATACCAAATTAAAGAAAATATATTCCAACGAATGCATTTTCCGGCGAAATCTGAGTTAAGAAGTCTTACTATTTTTCCCACCGTAATATACATTCTTACATATACATATATAGTATGTCATACACACTGCAATAAGAATGATTAAATAAAAGACGATAAAAAGTCATTATTTCTCTGGATTTATCAAACATTCTTTCACTTCTTGCACAAACAGTATTCACTCGATAAACGAAACATTAGAGCGTTATCTGCTTACTCTCTTATTTCGAATTCAAGGCGCTCACATTGTTATTGCTTTCACTCGTAAATTTTTTCACAAGAGAGCACAGCGCTTGAAGATAGCGTGCAGAGAAATGGCATTTCGATGACGTCTACTATTTTATCTACTCAGTTCAACAAAAATTATGAAAGTGTATAGCAAATTTTTTTTTTATAGATTTTTTTTTTTCAATTTTGCTTTGATATGTTATGCTCAATCTTCTTGTAATCTAATATTCTTATGAAATATTTTCTCGTTTAAGAGTTTGACGAAATTTATCGCACGATTACCGTTAGTATGAACTGTGGGTGTACATATTATATGTTTTAACTGATTCATTCATGCGAATAATTTACTGTAMAAATTTCAGACTCTTTAAGCAGAATTTTCTGTTATCTTACGAGGTTCTTTTAATAACAGCGTTATTGAACTGTACAAAGGTAAAAGGTGTTCTATTTGTAGGGCATCTTCGAGTGGTTTAGTGGTCCAAAGAAATTATAAACATACAATGTTTGTCCTGAAAGGACGGAGTTCTTTCCGCCGCGACTGTACTTCAGAGTGTGCGCGAACCGACTGGATTCGGCAGATGGCGTTCCTAACTAACGAACTGGAGGACGTCACTAATGAATGAGCAAATCCATAGCGAAAACGATGCTCATTGTCGTTTTTGACATCAAAGGCATCGTTCACTATGAATTTGTTCCCCCTGAACAAACCGGCAACGCAAAGTTTTACGTGGAAGTCCGCAAGAGAGACGAATGGTCAATCGGGTCCGACAACCTATCGCAGCCGATTGGAAGTTGCACCACGACAACGCCCGATTCACACCGCTTTTCTTGTGAACAATTACCTTACCAAGGCCGGCATCCTAACGCTTCCGCAACCACCCTACAGACCAGATGTGGCCTGAAAAGGCCTATGAAAGGTAAGCATTTTGAGACGACAGAGGGGATCCAAGCAGCATACACCTCGGCTCTCAAGGCTTTTCCGGAGAATGCCTTCCGTGACGCCTTCAATGCCTGGAGATCGCCGCAGAAGGGACCTATTTTGAAAGTTTATATAGTATTTTAATGATCGATTCAATAAATTTTTTTAATCGATTCAGTCCTAATACTTTCCTGAAAAACCCTGTATAAAACTGTATGCGTTAGTTTTCTGATATCGGCGATTCCTGCAAATAGGTAACATTTTGGTGAGAAAAAGACATGTACTAATTTCAAACCTATGTCTCAAATAGTGACAGACAAGTTAGTATATACAATTTTTATAGGGTTTCTGACGTTTCAAGGCGTAAATATATTTTGACCGTTACTATTTCGTTGCCTGTGGGTGTACAACTGCACCAATACAAGTAAATTTGAAGTAATATCATATATGCTTAAAGAACTGAATGACTTGACGCCTTTAGGCTTATCAGCTATGTGTGCAAAACAAAGAGCATCAAACCCGATATATATGTGTAGATATGCTGTATATGCATATACATACATACATTTATAAAAAAAAACTTTACATAGTATATGTATATATATATGCGGTTCTGTGCTTTGTGCATGTATTTATCCATAATTATTTTCAGTTTCACCGCCCAGTCGCCAGTAAACACATTAACCGCTATCAGTGCCCATTGCGGATGTTGAGAGGAAACGACTAAATTTGGAAAATTCTTTTACATTATTCTGGAGAAAGTATAACTTTGATAAATTTTTTTTCTTAATTTAACGAAGTAAAAAATGCCTCGACTTCAGTCCGTCAAGCGCATTACTCACTTGCAACTGATTTTCATCTGTTGTCTAATATTTTACTGGATGCACAATGTGAGTGCCGCAATACGTCGCGTACCCGATCGTTCGCGAATACCATGTGAAAATCCTGAACCGCTACCAAATGGATTTTCAGCGCTACGACGTCGCAACATGATGCTGTTACACTATTGCAATTACGGCTTCAAGTTGTTCGGTGATCGGCGTACGACGTGCAACCGTGGCAAATGGGTTGGCAATCGCCCAATATGTGCAAGTTAGTCCAAATTTTGTAGTTGTGTTGTTATTTTTAGCAACAAATAACGAAATGTGTGAATTTCTGGAACAGTTTTGCGCTCGAATCTTTCTTACTTTCGCATCTCAAAACAAGTGACATCATAAAAAAAAAGTATAACTTTCTATTGTTCTAGGCAATGTATGTCATAGTCCAACGAAGAATCCAGAAAATGGCCGAATACAATATGTGGATCAGTATCATATCGGTGTCTACTGTTCGGAGGGCTATGAGCTGGCTGGTAACCGATATGCATATTGCAACGGCACCGATTGGGATCGTCCGCTGGGCTATTGTAGACGTGAGTAAAACAATCGAGCTTTAAATACAACGAAAATTTATTTTCTGAAAGTTGTTCGGCTTTGCACTAAGACGAAAGTGACTTTTGCTGTCCAATACCTCACACTAACAATTCGTCTAGCTTAGTTAGACATTTGAGCCATTAAATGTGTTGGTTGGCGCTTGTGATCCCTAATTTATTAATGGCAATAATATAAGGACCTATCCTACGTGTAGTTTCACAGTTGAATGACTGTGTTGCATTTCGATGCAAGTGGCTTCCGTGTACTCGGCCTTAGTTTAATTTCAACCCGCAACAATATTTTTGACAAGCATCGTATGCATGTATAGTGTGAAGCATAAAAATTATGATGACATCCACACTTTCAAAACCAACTGTTTCTAGATTGTCTTAGTCTTCATCTTGACTATTTAAGTAAATATGCATATCCACACGCATTTTGTTTTATTTTATTTTATTTTTTATTTTTTATTTTATTTAATTTTTTTTTTTTTTTGTAATTTCCATAGGACGCCCCGGCGGAGTGAGTCATGAATGTGATTTTGAGCCAGATGACATGTGCGGTTGGGTTACAGATATAGCCGACGGTTTCCAGTGGAAACGCACTATGGCCACTAATGTGTTCATCTCATTTCACACGGGACCGCGCCACGATCACACTACAATGCAAGCCAGCGGTGGCCACTATATGCTAATGGAAAGTTTTGGTGCCACATCAACGCCAGCCGCCCTCACCTCGCCCATATATGAACGTGCGATAAGCTTGAAGACTGCGTGTTGCTTTCAATTTTACTATTACATGTATGGCGCTGGTGTTGGCAATTTAAGAGTCTACATAAAACCGTTGACGAAAATGCTATCGGAAGTTATTGACGATAAAGAAACGTAAGTAACRTAAGGAATTATAGTATGAGCTCGACTAATTTTAAAGTGAAAGATTCATTATTTCCACAGTGACCTAAATTTATAGTATACTGAGTTCATGCGGTTTGCGAAAGATGGCGTAACTTAATTAACTTSTTATTATTCCAATATAATGAGAGTATAAATAACGATAATTTTTTCATTAAAATTTCTCGAACTTTATGCATGAGCATGTGGTTTTTTGGGAAGTTCTTCTTCATTACTTTAATACGAGAGAATCMTCAGTTGAAAGTTATCCTATTTAGGCGAAAGTCTATGGTGCACGTGCTCGAGCAGAAATATTTAAAAGCAGCCAGAAAATTGATTACCATAAGAATTCTATGATATCCTGAGAGACGAGTTTGCAAGTCAGAATTGCTGCTTTAATATTCAAAAAAGAAGTCCATTTTGCAAGAGATTGTAACTGATGATGAAAAACGGATCAATTACGTCAGCACTAAACGTAAAAAAATGTATGTGAAGCCTGGCCACAAAGCCAAATTAACAGCGAGTTCTCTGTATTTGGTGCAATCAGAAAAGCAGGTTTTATTATGAGCTTCCRTAACCGTGACCCCTCGGAAAAAAGATGTTTCCCCATTGGCAGGATAACTCTTTACAGGTTCATCTAAAGTGAAAAAAACGTTTTGTAGTTAAAACCTTAACTAAGAACTGGGACGAATGAAAAAAAAACTGAAAATTGTATATTTGACAGACATTTTTACAAAAAAATTAAAATTTCATTGAAAATTTCGCGACATTTTTTTTTCAAAAAGATGATGTAAAGATGTAATCGAAATAAAAACCCTTCGTTTAAGTCTTTGAGAATTGTTACACAAAGACCTGTGTAAAATTTCGTGAAGAGCGGTGGAGTAGTTCYCGAGAAATCTTGCCAACAGGCGTTTAAAGACGGCGAACTTATAAAAGCTAGTCCCGAGCGCAGAAGTTCTCAAGACTGTATCTCCGAAACTATTACTCGGAGCAACTTGAAATTTAGAACCATATTCTAGAGCTGTTGTAGAATTTAATAAGTCAATAAAAATCGAATTTTGAAACCCTTAAAACTATGTAACCCCTTAAAAAAGCTCACAGTATAATGGCAGTAAGTAATGCGGAGTAATAAGAAATGCAAATTGTGATAAAAAATATATATATAGTATATAGTAGCAAATTGTGATAAAAAATATATATATAGTATATAGTATATTAAAAGCTTCCCAGTCTTAGACCAAGCAATGAATTTATAATTTTGCTACGTTCATAGGCTAAAAAGTATAGTGTGTATATTATTATTTATGTTTCTTCTATACAGCTATTTAAAATTCACCAAGTCTGGCAATCAGAATAATAACTGGAACGAGGCGCACTTTAGTATCGACGAACAGGAAGACGATTTTCAAATAGTATTCGTCGCGGATGGCGCTAAGAATCACTTAAGCGACATAGCTATAGACGATGTGAAAATAATGTTTGGTACCGAGTGTAAAGCTTTGGATAATCATGATGATGAACCCGACGACTCCGCCGAGTATGAGCCCACCACCACAGGTCGGCCGACTACCTTTTGCCAAATTTCATTCACTTCAAAAATATTTTATTAATATTTTTATGGTTTTAGAACAATCACTGTATGACACTTTGTCGTGCGTGTCACGTTGCGGCACTGAGACGAATAGCGGTATAATGCATAATGCTACACATTTAATAGGTCTTTGCAGTTGTCACGATAGTTGTATAGCGGACGATGATTGCTGTCCGGACTATACGAAAGTGTGTCTCGGTAAGTCTCAAGACAAAAATAAAATATTTAAGAAACAGAAATAATAAATACACGTATTTTGGTTCACATTAGATGCGCCACCGAAGTCGTCCACGGTAAATATACCGGAGACTACAACAACTACGGTTATAAGTGATACGAAATCGACAACAACAACGTTAAAAGAAATTATAATCACAAAACCAACAACCACCTCAAGCACAACGGCAACAACGACAACAACGACGACAACAACAACCAAGAAACCGACTACAACAACGAAAAAACCCACAACAACAACTACAAGCACCACAACATTGCCTCCGACTACATCAACCACACGTAAGCCGATAWCAATAGCAAAAAACACAACCACAACCACAACAACAACCACGACATTTAAGCCGACAACAACAAGCACTCGCAAGCCCATAAYAACCTCATCCACAACACCGAAACCAAAGCCTACAACTACTAAACGCGCAACACCCTCAACAACAACAACAACAACGACAACTACAACTACAATTCGTACAATTCCAACAAYAATAACGTCGTCTACGAAACGTTCCACTACGTCAACCACAGCTTTACCTGCTACTCAGCCTTATACACTCCACACACAACCTATTTTAAGCGTGACCACTGTTGCAAGTATTAACCGCAAAACTGCCGCAGGCGAGACCAAGAAATTACCAACAAGTGAGTACCACTTAATACTTCTTAATAATTCCAAAGAGCTTAAATTCTAAATCACGACAACACATTTTTTAAATCATCACTAATTTATCATTACTTAATTTGAACTGATTTTGAGGTTAGAAATTTATAAACTATGCTTATAAAGCGAGAAGATCGTTCAACTTGTACTATAATCTTAAACTTTCCTTGTTTAATAACGGGTCCGCAAATATTTTTCTGTACTTAAAATAATTAACTCTGTTAAACCCTCGATGAGTTGTACGCCTGGTRTGGTAGTCCTATGTAGGATTTCGCMTATTTCTGAAACTTCTTTTTTGTTTCATTTAGATCAAAAGCTCGGTCAAATAAATGATTACAGTGTGGATGCAATTACTTCAATCTTAAAATTAATATTAGAGTAGTTAGATGAGATAATGGTATTGGCCTTAAAAGGTAGAAAATGTGCTTGGAACGGYGTACTCGTAAATTATTAATTATCCAAAATAAACTTTGGAGCATCACAGTTCAAGGCTTCGTCTGTCTAAGTATCGTGATCCGAATGGTATTCAGAAAGCGAAAATGTCGATTTATTTCTCCAAACAGTCTCTCTTTAAATACACTAGATTGAGAAAGCCTCCAACTTCTTATTCAGTCCAAAAAAAATCGCTTTCTACATAGTAGGCTTCCACAGTGACAAAAACCTCCATATTAGACTAAAATTTCTGCCCGGTGAGTAACTTTTTCAATTTTGGAAACAAAAGAGAACCTAAACTGTAGAATACAATACATACTACATAACTTCGATCATGGATTCCACTTTTTTCTTTAGGAAATTAATCTATTTTTTCTGCAATTCACCAGTAAGCCTTCTGTACTTTTCGCCCTACTGTAGGTAGTGGATTTAAAACAAACTTTCCGAAAACTATCAAAATTATCTTTTCAGCCCCTTCTTCTGATCAGCTTCGACTGTAAAGTCCATTGTTTCGATTCATATTTGGTCTCTGGTGTGTGCCAATGGATCCATGTTTCCCCGAAGTGCCTAATATTCCATGCATATGCAATCCAMTTGGTCTTTTGAGGCTAAGTACTTGTCAAAGCAAAGCAGTAGTTTGCTTTTCATTGGTAGGGTTTTTTACGTGACGAGCGCCAAACTAGGAGCACAACTCTAAGGAGGGGATGTTTCGCCTTCAAACGGATATTTTTTGKCTACCCAGCCAAAGACTGAGACYGGAARTMGTGTGYTRTTTGAGCWATAGTRAAAGAATCGTATCTGGTATGAATAGCGCTCAGAGAACTTTCYTCACTTGCGTGAGCGTCTACAAATGGCTCCATATTCCTACGTCAATAAAGAAGAAGAAACTTTTCAAAACRCCAGCATACAGTAAGCTCACTGAAGTCTAACAAGCAATCTTGGGGCTTTCTTTCTAGTAATGTTTAGTAGTTTTCGGTGTCCTTTTGTTCCTCTTTGCTTCGAGTTTARAAATGAAATATTTATTAAAGAAAAATTTAGGCTTTCATTTCTTTCCATAATCATTCACACAAAAGTACATTSAGCTTTCAATACATCCTCATTCAGAAAACAAATCGAGCCTTCCAGGCAATAAGCCAATATTTTCAGCACTTCTCTCAATCATTTCGAATTCTTGCAGAAAACCAAACGCAAACCAAAGCCAACACACACACTTGGGAATGGCATCCGAAGCCAGAGTCAAACCCGCGAGAAACTTTGGTGCTACTATTTATATTTGGCATGCTGCTTATAGCTATTGCTACCGCAGTAGTATATCGGCAAAAAGATGCAATCAAAGCCATTTGGTTACGAAAGAATGAAAACGAGAGTGGCGCAGAAGAYAGTAACTCGATAATGGCAAATTTTGCAACCGACGACACCCCTCGCAATGGCGGCAATACAGCGGGTGGAAGTACAGCCGGAAATCATATAAAACTGTCATTTCGCGGCTTAAAGAAGGGCAAGTCTGATAAACGTGGACGCTCAGATGAAGAACCATTGTTTAGCGAAAATCAAAGTGACGGCATACCGCTTCTCTGAGCAAACGTGGTATGCGAAGAGAAGGCCGTTCCACGCACAGCTAACCGCAACTGAGTAGTTTTTGTAAAATTGTTCCATAATAATCTAACTAAAGCAGCATACATTTCTCGAAACTCATACGAATTTTCTCAGCGCAAACAAAAAGCTAAAGCTAAAAATATTAGTTTTAGTATATTATTTTATTTTTTCTTTCAGATACAAAAGTTAATACTTGTTTATTTCAACGATAGTTTAAATAAATAAAATGTTTTAAAAGTTGAAAGTAAAGTGCTTTAAATTTTTTTTTTAGATATTTGACCGAGCTTTTCTTTTCGTCCAATAGCAGATTGTATCGGATATAAGATTATATATTGACGGTCTCCAAGGCTTTCTGTTCGTGTTAGGTTTTAATTTAACGAATGCCTATCCACCTGCAGGTATTTTTTGTATTGGTTATAAACGTAGTCCTTCCTAAAGGTTCCGAACAAATGAGTTAATGCCTTTCATTCCCGTTGAAACTATTTGTTAACCAATTATGTGCATAAACATACTAAAATAATAGGTTGTCTTGCGGTATTTTCATTGAATTTTCAATTGTTTATAAAATTTTTTTTTGACGACTCATGCCCAGCTCTTGACCGATGCTACGGCTGCTACTATGCCGGTCTCTTTTGACCAATTCAGCGATGAAAACGTTGAAACCATCGTTGTGCGGTGGAAATGGAAACTGTATCGGGTCCATAAACTGCACAAATTTTATTGGCGGCTTGAGATGCATTTTTGCCTTTATCGTGGTAGTACTGTAAAATATGCCGTATTTTCTCTTTATTTTGTTCCAGGTTTGCGACGCTATAACTCACGAATGACTTAAACGACACAACAATCAATCAAACACGTGTTAGCGCGTGAAATGAGATATAGCATGACCCGATGCGACGAATAAAACTAGCGAAATACCGCAAGACTTTTTTGACAACCTAATATATATTGGGTAGTCGAAAGAGTTTTTCGTATTTTGTCAATAGATGTTAAAGTCGTATACATATCTCCAGTGCTAGCAATCGCATTGTGTCATACTATATAGTGTTGAAAAGGTGAGATTTTAAGCTCCTTGCTGAGCGTTTGGTGGGATTGGAGAGCAATCATCCACTATTAGCTGGTTCAGCTTAGTCGAACGATTAATTTTACATTTTACTGTCAACAACTGATGATATTGAAGCAAGAAATCGACAAAACGGCCAGAACTGATCAACAGAAGAGACTTCGTATTTTTTTTACACTGATGGAATAATGTCTTTAGCGGAAAAATTTCAAAAAGTGGTCGACCAAAATGGTACATATCTGCTTCATTAAAGTTCATTATAAATAAAAAATAATAATAATAATAAGTTGACGTTTGATTAGATATACGAAAAGACTTTTTGGACTACTCTATATATAATATATACATATGTATGTAGATACAAATATTGTCGAATAAGATAGTGACTGAGATTATTATTTCGGTCATGGATACTGAGGAAATTTTATTAATTGAGTTGTCATGGTGAAATAGCAATATTCTTTGATGAAATGAGCAATTTTTTTTCTGCAATTCGGCGACTAATGGACACATTAATTCGTCAATGCAAGTCCTGTGAAGTTTCAACTATCCTTAAGGTTGGTAACATAATATCCTACTCTTGTGAAAACTATGGTTTCCGGCAGAGAGTAGAGTTTTTCCCTTCTTCTGATCAGCTATACCTCTGAAGTCTATTGTTTCGACTGTTTTTCGATCTTTCGTGTTTACAAGTAGTAGGACCACATTTTTATGTTGAATACAACCCAATAGGTCCTGTAGTAGTCCAAAATATCTTGTTTATATATAAATAAACGGTAACAAGAGAGTTTGAATTTCTCTGGGTATCCCTCTACTCTAACCTAACTCCATTAGATAAAAAAAAAAATTAAATAATAAAAATAAAAATAAAAATATTACAAAAAAATTATTTTGCTCGCTCATATTCAATGAAAAAGGAATACTCTTACTTTCTAATTATTTTCAATAATCTTCATTGTCATTTTGACATTTCACCCAGCCGCTTTCTCTACACATCTGTGCATATGTGTGCGCGGAATCGAAAATAATCCCTTATTGTATGAAATTCTCAAAATACCAAAATACGTTGGCAAGCGTAAATAATCGAATCATTACGTCGTTGATGCGCTAAATGAGGAACAAAGTGTCAGTTTCCACCCTCCCCGGGGGGTAAATTCGAGCCATGCACGCCTTCTTAGCATAAACTGGTGGTTGACTTCGCAGCCAAAAATTTAGCTTCGGGCATTGACAGGTTTTTGTTATTTTTTCTGTGCAGGAAATCTTGTCGCGTGCAGGCGAAGCCCTTATAATGTGTCGTATATTGAAATTTTTGCAACCCTCTGTTGCAAACTCTGTGACATTTCGTTGAACGTCTGGCCGGCGGCGCAACGCCCGAAGGGACTGGTTGATAACGGCTTTGTGTGTGTCCATTGGTGGGCTGGTCGGTTGACTGGTTGTTTTAACTTGGGATTATCGGTTTTGATTTAATGGTTGGGTTGCTTTTCTTTTTTTGCTTCTAATCTATCAGCTAAGGGGTGCATTGAGATTTGCCTCGTATGTCTTTTGGAAATACTTATTAGATTTCTTAATATCGTTTTAAGCGTTTTATGACATTTGACTTGCGGGTATTTAAGGGCATTATGCTTGTCGAATAGTTATTAATGGAAAGTCGATAGTTTGAAGGTATTTGTAACTATGAATTTGAAATGCGACCGTGGGACATATTTAATAGAATTTGCTTCACAGTTCATGTGACTCGCATGCCTAACCAATTCAAAAAATTCAGATGTGTGCAGTAGACAACAACCACCGTATATTATATAGAAACACAAGGAATTTGTTTTAAAGAATCACAAGTTCAAACAACTTGAAGTTAATTTCGTCCACTGAATTCGATATCTCTGAATTTCGTTAATCCTAATTTTTTAGTCTATCACTATTTGAACAGGTGGACATCCATATTTTTCTCAGTTCACCAGATTTTTCTTTGCAGAAAAACAAACACCTGCTTTTTATAGAGAAAAAATTCACACTCCTTTGTTCTCGGCTTGTACACCTACTTCAAATAACCTAATCTACAATTTAGTGCTAGTATGGAGTCATTTAAAAATCTGATTAATAGATTTATCATGTTCACAAAATAATGTGCTGAAAAGTAAGGGTTAGACTCTTTAACAGCCCTCTAGAGCAGATTCTTTCTTTGGTAGTTATCAGATCTCGTTCCGAGGTTTGTTTGAGATTCCAAAGAATGAAATGAGAATGAAAGAGTAAAACGGTGATATTAAAAATATTCATCGACACTGAAAATTTCTTAACCCTGTCAACATTTGTTCGTAGGCACCAAGTTTCAGCTAAGTACAGGTATGACTAGTTTGTTCTTTATGGACCGAAATCTATTACTGCAGGTAGATTATATCAGCCTCTCTCTAGCTTATTACGTAGACTATAATAATGGTTTCTCGTCAGCATATAGAGACTGAAGACACGACAATACAATGAAACTTTCAGTATACGTACCATTCGTAGTGCGTTCTCGGTAATTCTCAAACTAACAGACATATTGTAACTAAAATTTATGTATATGAGAAGAAGGTATTTGGTTATCATACCCAACTCAAAATGGGACCATTCGAGGGTCTAAGTAATATTTAAGATATTTTGAAAACAAATTTTAAAATATAAATAGTTAGTTTATCCAGTGTTAGCAAAATATACGTAGGGTGATCCATTTAAAGGTTCCCTACATTTTAAATAAAAACATAGAAACTTCAAATTTAATGGGGAACGTCTATTATCATTCGAGAGATATTCTTTCGGATTTATTTTGTGAAGATTATTTCTCAAAATCTTTGCTATGGCTACTTCTCAGATGGTCCATCCGTTGAGTGCAATTTTCGATGACTCATTCGAGAATTTCTGAATCGAAGCGGAATTGTCTGCATAGACTTTAGACTTTACATATTCTTATATATATTATATATATACTTTACATGGTCAATCAATCGGGCCAAAACGTGAAATTATCTGCTCACTACAAACTTCTCTCAATAAATCCATTGATTGATGTGATGTGATGGCAAGTGGTGTCATCTTATTGAAATCTAATGGAGCCGAGATCACAAGCTTCAATTTCAGGCATCAAATAGTCGGTTACGTCCAGCATCATCATTTGTTTTGTCTGGATGAAATGGCAGCTCTGGAATCTATTTAAGTTGCTCTTTGACCCGAATGCGGCAATTTTGCTTGTTCCCATACCAGAGCCAGAAATGGGTCTTATCGTTTAACAAAATTTGGTTGGAAAAGGTCAGATTTTCTTGGTCGAGCAGTTTCTGTTCTTGCACAGGCTGTATTTTGTACGCTTTTAATTTAAGATCTCGACGCAAAATACGCCAAGTCGTTCCATACGTCGGTACGACTTGCTGTAATTGACGCCGAATCGACTCTCCACGGTCTTCATGTGTGCTCTCAGTTACGACTGCTATATTTTTTTCTCTGTGTGCTGGACGTGACCTTTTCGGTCGAATATTATCCAATAATAAATGCTGGATTTCGAGATGGGTGATGGTGTTGCGAATACTACGCTCAGTAGGCCGATTATGTTGAGTATAAGTTGAGAGGCGCTCGCAAAACACATTCTTTACAGAACGTAAGTATTCGTAAAAAAATTGAATGATTTGTAAGCATTGTTCAGGCATGAGTCATTCAATGATAGAATGCATGATAGAATGATAACTTGACACGACCCATGCGGTATCCGTCAAAACAGGCTATTGAAAAAAGTACCTCTATTTGGCTCACCCGTTGTATAAGTATTTAGCCAAGAAGAAAGTGCTGACCAGTTTCCACCTCATCATCTTTCGGATAATTTCAACAGAATGGGTTTCGAAATTGTTTTTGCTAAACTTATGAGTTCCAATTGGACAATAACTGCACAAAATTCAATTTACTAGAGCCTTCCAAAATTTTGGATCTTAACAAAAAGTTATAGTTCTGACGATTCGATTTAGTTATACTTTAATTCATTTATTTTTGCTCAAAAAACTAGTTTCCGCAAGCTTACTCATATTTGCATACATAAATAAATTCTGAACTAATCTCGACAATCCAATATGGGACACGCATTTCTCACATACTCTTGTACGAGCTTTTTCAAACTACAGTTCGATAGTCCACTTTCACTACAACATTTTGGGCGCGGTCGCATCTTACACAGAGCATAACCTTCCGAATAGCACGGATAATCATTCATAAAATATATATTATTAACGGGCCAAAGGTGTACGCAATCTTCTCTTTTTTGACTATCATCTGGTTGACCGCGTGCCCATTTGGCGTAGGGCATTGCACGTCCATTGTAGTGTGACATAAATTTACCCTCCACAGCCAAATCGGTGATACCAAGCCAGAAATATTTCCAAAGATTTCCATTTGTCGTTACGTGAAAAGATAGTGCGTCCATTTCAGCCTCGGACTCGATTACGGCCAAATCACTGCCAAAAGTGCGACAAAAAAGACCAGCTTCGAACCAATTCATCTGTATTGGTAAGAATGGTGTCTTAATAATAATTCAATAGTTTAAGAATCTCAAGTGCGAGCAAAAATCACCTTGACGGCTGCATTTATTAAATAATATTTACTACCGATCGGTATGAAGGGATGCGTGTCCGTCGAGCAGTCTGCAAAACGATATATAGTATAACTGTATTTCAGTTGATAAATGCGGATTTATTTGTCTGAAGACTCACCCGCACTTGGCGCACTTGTATTGGCGGTATTGCAGAGAACACCAGTGAAACAAAAAATCAAAATATATTGTGCAAGCGCCATTGTGACCCTGATTTCCATGCGAATGCGAAATAAGTGTATGCGATATGCAGTGAACCAGTGAAGGATATACAGTGAACCCGTGAACGACTGCGAATGAATTAAAATGGACCAGGCCTGTATTTTATATCGCGAGAGGTACACTTGTCAACCAAACACAATAAGAAATATTTGCTCTGCTAAAGTTAATTAATTTTGAAAGCCAGTGAACAGCATTGATAAAGCGTCCACCGAGACCTTCAACAATCTCCCTCCTAAGGGACACCACCGCTATTTAGTATACCAATAGCGAATTGCTAAAAACCCTAGAAATCAAGTAGGGTTGATCCCCCTGGATATTGTAGCAGCAAATAATATGACTTATCCAGACCTGCTTGGGGTATATCAAAAATTCCCTGAAACGACTATCCAATTACATCGCTCTCTTGTTTAACAACGTCGAAATAGATAGTACCTTTATGCCCATCAGACATTTTCAATGACACTGCCTAAATTCTCCACCTAATCGTTTTGGGATCATCTTTTACAAAAGTATTTTATTATCTGGTTCAAAACAACTAGAATAAAAGTGTATACGGTTTTAATATATTGGCAATCTAAAATATATATTTTTTGTTTTTGGATAAATTAACTTTAAAGTCTGATAAATTATGTATTTCAGTGTAATATAGCATGCACTTTAAAATATTTTTTTTTTAGCTTGGAATTCTTACTGATAAGTATTTGGCTTAAGTTATGACAATGGCTGCAGTGTTTATAAAATATTTGTATGTATATCTTTTATATATTGGAATAGTCATCAACACTGAGTGAGAGTTTTTTTTTTAATGTTTTTTTTTATAAATGTGGTGTGGCTTCTTAACTCTACCTTCTATGTGAATGCGGAGCTCTATATAGGAAAAGAGTATATAAAAACCGTCTGTCGTTTGTTGGCGTAGCCTCGAAGGATATACAGTTAAAACTTTTCGTACTGATGGATAGAGTGAAGAGACTTTAGTCCCGATGGTATAACAATGGGCCTCCTATAGGCTTAAGAGCTTTTCTCAGACAGCCACTCTACCTATCTGCCTTTACATAACTAGTTCAGTTGTGTGAGTTATGACGAGGAGAGTTTTCGAGAATTCTGGTTGTTTGTAAGTCCGTCGGTTTGCCTTAATGTCCGTTCGTTTATCCATCTGCCTATTTGTGTAAGCCATAACTTGAGTAGAAATCGAGGCATGAACTGGTTGGTGTAGGTAATGGCAACACCCATAAACTTTACACAAATGGTGTAAAATAGGGTCAATACTTCACTTAGTCTACATATGCCTCATTTTAGCAAAACATAGTTAGACTTTGTTCATAATTTTAGTATTATTTTTTTATTTTTCAAAATCTATGTCGTCATTCTCAAAGTCGTCCCCCGTAGCCACAATACACTTGTGCCAACCTTTTTTCCAATCCTCGAAGCAGTTTTTAAATCGATTTCCGGCATAGCCTTCAATGCGCGTAGCGATTTACGTTTAATGGACTTCACTTGACTCAAAACGGTTTGCTCGGATCGGTCGCTTGAATTTGTTGAATAGCCATAACTCATACGGAACTAAATCAAGTGAACACGGTGGGTGCTACTATATCGATTGAAAATTGGGCCAAATACTCACGAAGAATCAATGTAGTATGCTGCGTTGCATTATCGTGGTATAAAAATCAAGAGCTCTCGGCCCATAATTCCGACCTTTTTTTTACCAATAGCTTCGCGCATGCTACGTATAAAACTCAAATAATATTCCTTGTTGACAGTTTGGTCGGTCGAGAGGAATTTGGAGTGCATTACACCTCATCGAAGAAAACTGTCAAAATGTTTTCGGCTCACCTTTGGCATGATATTCGGCTGTTTGGTCGGCTGATTTCGGCTCGTAAGCTTAGATCCAAGACTCATTGTCAGTATCTCATACGTTGTATGACATCGCTGTTTTTCCAAAAGTTTTGAGTGATTTTGAAACCGATCGTGCTTTCACATTTCTTAGCTCCCAATTAATCTTTCAAAATTGTTTTCACTGATTCTTCCGTTACTTCAATGATGCCCGTAAGATCTTTGTCTCTTAAGCACCAATTCCTTTATTTTATTGACATGTTTATTATCAGTTAATGTTGATGGCCGTCCTGGACGTGAGTCGTCGTCAACGCGTTTTCTACCCTCTTTAAGTAGTTTGTTGCAAAAACACTTGCTCGCGACAAACAATTGTCACCGAAGGCATTTTCCAACATTCTGAACGTTTCGATACAAGAAATTTTATTCCGCACACAAAATTAAATCGAACTTCTTTGTTGAATAATTTCACTCAACGTAAAAGACACCGAACGCAATTGTTCAGAAGACATGATTATACTAAAAACTAAAGATTATTTTCATGTTGGCATTTGGCACAGATGTCACTGAGAGTCATACACTGAGAGTCATACAAATATATAGAAAAACAATAATTTGAAAAATATTTTTTCATGCAAATTTTAAATTTAAAAGTCTTACTAAGTATTTTCTGCTCACATGTAAATATAACAAAATCATAAACGTCTATTGAAATGTTAGGAAAAAAACTACACATTATCACTTCTTTTGGTAATGCGAAAATATTTTGGTTTTTTT
>NW_017536991.1:0-1808 GCF_001853355.1 Bactrocera latifrons | reverse complement strand
CAAAATAAAACAGATTGTCCATAACTATATGTATATACACCACAAGTGTACATATGTATGTATATGTATATTTATACATTTTGATTTTTCTAACTTATCTACTAATAAGAAAAAACAACAACAAAGTATTAGCTGGAGAGCCAGCGCATGCCTTTGCGGTTGAGTAAGAAAAAAGAAATAAGAAAATATAAATATGTATGTACATGCGTTTACTGGTAGTAATTCCAAAAATAAATACATAAGGAAGGAAGCTCTAAGTTTGGGTGCAACGGAACATTTTATACTCTTCGGATAAAGAAAAGCCTTTCTTCAACAACTTTTTCTCATTTAAAAATTAAATATTAAAATAGATTTTTTGGTTGTTACAAACATGCACTATTAAAGAAGAAATTCAGAAATTTTTGGAAAAAAATATTTCAAACTCGGCCATTGCGACGCCATTTCCGTTGACGCCTTGGAAAAAAAAGATGCTCCCGCGTTGGGAGTATAACTTCTTACAAGATCATCTAAAGTGAAAAGTACTCGTTTTAGTAGGAACCTTAACTCGGAACTTGGGCGAAGGAGAAAATATTGAAAACTGGGATTTTGGCAGACACTTTGTCAAAAATTAAAATTTCACTTCGAGAAACACCCGTGTAAAGACGGTGCACTTAGCCTAGCTAGTCCCTAGCGCTCAAGTTCTCGAGGCTTTATTTTCGAAAACATTACTCGGATCAACTTGAAAATTTAGGTCAATATTCTAGAGATGTTGCAGAATTTATTACGGCAATAAACAACAACCCGTAAGCCCATGTAACCATTTGAAGCCGGGGTAATACCTTAAGTTGTAAAAAAAATTCCCGGAAGTTCTAAAATCTTTACACTGGTATATGAATGCTCAGAGAAGTATTGACCCCTTCTAAACTATTTTGTTGATCAGTCGGTTTCCCATATGAAAAATTCTTCAGATTTTCTTGCATTTTCTTAGCCAGTTTGAGGTATAGCAATTTTTAATTTTGCATCGAATCTTACTCACTCTCTTGACACTAACAACAACAAATATTTAAAACAGGGTATCATTATGAAACAACGATTTTATTAATAAAAATGGTACTTCCACCTAACTAATTTTGACAGTGTGGAATATTTGTATCTTGCATGTATCGTTCTATAAAATTTTTCAAATCACACACGTCACATTTCTTCTTCGGTTGTCGCAGCTCACAGATGGCATAATGCTGAGCCATGCAATTCCCATCATTTATATGGAAAATATTAGTAACTAGCCAAAGATGTACACAATCCTCATTTTGACCAGAATTGTCTGGTTGACTGCCTGCCCATTTAGCATACCGCATTGGACGTCCGTCTTTAATTGACATAAATTTACCTTCCTCAGCCAAATCGGTGACACCAAGCCAGAAATTTGTCCCAGTATGACCTTTATACATGAGTAAATAGGAACTCAGTGCATTCATCTCAGCTGCCGACTCGATTACGGCCAAATCACTATCATAGTTGCGACAGTAAAGCATCGCACCGAACCAATTCATCTGTAATTAAGAGACCTGAATTATATAATTTTAATGTAGAAACTTTAAAGTAAATTACCGTAGTAGCAGTGTTTATTAGGTAATATTTACTACCGATCTGTATGAAGGGTTGTTTCTCACTCTCACCTACAATTTAGAAAGAGTTGCAATGAAAAAGTAAAAATTCATACTATTCTTCCTCAAGAATAACTCACCGCGGTTGGAAATATTAATAGACTGGGGTAATACCCGCGCAAAGCACCAAATTAAAATAAAATATTGTGTCAAACCCATTTT
>NW_017536990.1:1978550-1998137 GCF_001853355.1 Bactrocera latifrons | reverse complement strand
ATCATGACATCTCAATTTTTACTCAAGTTACAGCTTGCTCGGACTAGACTAGACTAGTCTAGACATGAAGTCTTTGTTAAGGAGTACGAATCGGTAACATAGCATTATTACTGATGAAGATGCGAGGGCTCCCGATTATGAATGGTTAAATAATCAGTAACTACTTGGCCGTTTTGAAGCTGAGAAATCCACTTCTGGGAACGTAGCATGACTCCATGGAAACAATCGGAAGTGATTTGGTGAAGAAACTGTTGACCATCTCAGTCGAGGCTTATAAATTATTTAAATATTTACACCAATTTCATTTGAATCGACAAGGCAACATTTTTTGGGATTTGGCCGCATAACCGGTTTTTCAGTGGGAAACGATTCTCACTTCAGCTATGAACTTACCATCGAACATATATGTTTTTGTTAATTATTTCATGAATTCCGAAAACTTTAGTAAAAATAAATTTCAAAAAAAGAAAATGCGTCGATTAATCTTTGCTAATACAAGTTAAATTCAACTTAAAGAAATACACTCCACGCCACCTGTTGTGGTATGATTATAGGTTAGGTTGATGAAACATAAAATAAAAATTTCAGTTTACATATACTATAAAAACGAAATTTATAAAAAATTTGTTTGCCACCACTCGACCTCAATGCAACCTCAGACGAACCGCTTACAGGCAAGTGTGACTGCGACAGAGTAAACACATTTTATTCATTTCTATCCTCAGCAAAGACGTAGCCTACTTCATGGCGTGCAGACTACCCTTGTGCCCCTTGGAACGTGAATTTGACTCACGTCAAGTTCAAGTGTTTGTATGTAAATGTCAATGCAAATGAAATCGAAATGAAAATATAAAGCACTTACATAGGTGTGTGTGTGTGACTATCCTTTACGATTGAAAGTTGGTTAATTTGTGGGCGTGTCCAATTCAAATTGAAAGGGCGTTACGCAATCAAACCCTCATTGCGCGAAACGCAATTGCATGAGCGCCCCACATACACATACACACATACATGYATGCAATAAAATATACATAAATATTAATGTTGAGTCAAAGATAGCCCTCGCATACTCACTAGTGCCACATATATATACACGTGTGAAGCTCCGCAAACGCAACTGATGACGTTGCAGGAAGACATTAAATGTCGGCATTAGCTAATGTAACTGCAACAGCAATAACAACAGCGACCGAGGTAAACGGTGGCACGTTGCACACCACAGTGACGGCGCTGTTTCCCTTGCAATCAATTTCAGTGAGAATATTTACATATCTGCTTGTGCATGTATGCAATGTACGCAAATAATATATATTATATGTGTATGTGTGTACAAATTGTTGGTCCAATTGGGCTTTTGGTAGTATATGAAGCTGCTGTACTTGACAAAGGTGCGCCACAGTGCGGCTGTACCTCAACATCAGCAACAGCACGCAATATTAATGTGATTACCCACATGCACTCATACATACATACACGCTGCTAGCCAAGTCGACGGCAGATGTGCAACAATTTGTTGCAGACATTGGCAAAATGCTGATGACAAACCCATTATCTGCAAAACAAACCGGAGATTAAGTCGGCTGTCTGCGTGTCAAGTTGACTCAAGCACACACTTTCACACACACAACACACACACAGGCACTCGACCCCAACCTGTGGATTAACACTTACCAATAAATAAATAAATAGAAGCACAGTCGTTACGTGCATGTGTGGGTAAGCACTCCTACTTAAATAAACCCACACACACACACACACTAGCATGCTAATGCGAGTAGGCGGACAACTCAGGCTGTGCCGGGCAGAGAGACATAGATTGGTGGTGTGTGTGTGTGCGGCTGGACTGCCTGCCGGACGTCTCGGCGACTGCATTGAGGTGAATCAGTCGACGTTGCCAGACATTTGCAGTGCCTTTTTTGTCTATCTGCAGCGACACCTACACACAACCACAATCTAACTGGCACTGTCTGCGTGAGTTAACGTCATTGGGTTCTATAATTGTGCAATTGCGACAATTCTGTAAGTTTGACAACTAAATGACTTCTAACCGCCTCTGTGCTTGCCGCCCAACTACTTTCGCTGCAAATAAATGTCTAGCCCTTTCACGTCGCGCGTATACCGGTTAGAATATCTATTTAGGTGTGTTTGTGTGCGTGTGCTTGTGTACATGACAGCGTGATTACAAATTACATTTTACTGCAGGAGGGACGTGGATGACGTGGATGAATGCCGCCCATTGCCGGAAATACTATATAATGCCATATTTGAAGGGTTCATTGAATTGTGCGTCAGAGTTACAAATCGCTCTTATACACACATAGTATACCAATACAATACAATATATATATTTATATTCACAATTATTATTGTGAGTGGTGGTTGGTTAGATGATTCCAGTTAGCTCACGGAGGAAGTTTCCCATTTGTTTCGCTGGTTGGTTGGCTGCATGAGCTAATTGCTTCCCGCCAGTTGGTTACTAGGCAGGCTGCGTCTCTTGGTAGCGCAGCGATCGTGAGTTTGTTGGGCTGTTCTCATTGGTCGCTGAATATTACAGTTATGCTTGATTCAACATAAAAAAATAAAATAAAAAATATTATCATAAGTAGGTGAATTAAGAGCGGTTAAACCTTCATTTTTCTACTTACTACTACAAAGCTGTGTAAGATTTTCTTCTTCATTTTAAAATTCTTAATAAGTCCCCTCATTGGTGGTAACGTTTTTCCCAATCCTCCATACAATTTTCAATTTCCGAAATAGCCTTCAATGCGTGTAGCGATTTAAGTTCAATGTCTTAAATTCACTCAAAATTCTTCGGAGCAGAGTTTGATGAATAGCCAGAAGTCACACGGAGCTGAACCAGTTGACGCGTTTTTTAAGAATTTRGTGATTTTTGAACCAATCTTGAAAAGCTTTCACTTTACATAAGACCAAATGATATTCAACGATGCCAGTAAGATCTCTGACTGTTAAGCGTCGATTCTCAAGCATCAATTACTTTTTTTTTATTGACGTGTTGGTCATCAGTTGATGTTGATTCGCCGTCAACGCGTTTTCGACTCTCTTTGAATAATTTGTATCTATCAAAATCTCTTGCTCGCGACAAACAAGTATCACCGAAGGCCTCTTCCAATATTATGAACATTTCGGCACCACAAATTTGATTCCGCTTACAAAATTCAATGTTTACGTTATGCACTTCAGAAGAGAAGCGTATATTAAACACTAATGTCACTGACATTTATACTAACCTAAAAAAAGTATTTCGATGAAAAGTAATTTTTAGCAAAAATGAATTTTATTATTCACCACAATTGCAATCGAGGGTTTTACACCAATTATAGCGATCAAACCTCTGTATTTACTTCTTACCCCTTACTTGTTACTGAATTTCATCGAAGATATAATATTATCTCTCGACGTCTGAGGACAGAAACAACCTTTAGGAAGCCAGTTTGGGCTACTATTTCATAAAGTTGTGTCCGAATATTTTCTCATTTGTTGCATGAATCAAAAATGTATATCTAATGACACATACCTTTCAGGCTGAATGCTATTTACATATATCTTATGGAGATATAAAAAATATACGTCTCTGTTTGGACATGAAAGCAGGATGCCTTTGTGAAACTTTTTTGAAGTATGATATTATTTAATTTTAAATAAATGTTAAATGATACGATATCATCTAAGGACTTGTAAATTAATAAACTTCGCAAAAGAAATTTATTTTTATATAGGACAAGCTCTGATAACTCCCTAAACACAAGACGCTAGGGATGTTACCTCATCTCACAGACAAAAATAGTTCAAGTTTAAATACTGCTGCAATATCCATAATCTAATATAGATATAGCTAATGAAAAAAAATCTCTTGAACTTCGAGCTAAGGTATTTTATGGAACTCTCAGGTCCTAATTCTAGTTAATCAGTTGATCTAATTAGCCCATTTTCGAAACTAATACTTCTTAGAAATGATTGCTGGAATTATATTATTTTTTCAGTTATTGAGAAATAAGAACGTGAACAGAGAGAAATGTTGAATTGGGAAAAAGTTGACCAATTGTTCTTAAAGCATCACAAAAAATTCCTCTCTTTTAATTCCGTCCAACCCTATGTGTTAGAGACAACGAAAACTATAATACACTTGCTCTTAAAACTTCCGCTAAATAGAGAGCCTTTACGACTTTTCTCGCATTCTCCCACATTACCATTATATTTTGTGGCTTACCTAGTAATTTTGTCTGGTGAGAACTGCTCATCTTATTTTTTTCGCAGCCATCTAATGCTTAATACTTTACCTTTGTTGAACAGGCAGTTTGTAAAAAATTTTTTTAATTTTTTTGGTTAGTTTTGAAGTCCTATCGAAGGTGGAAAATCGAAAACATCATTGAAGCAAGTAGTCGAAGCAAGGCGAAAATTATGTTATTTATATAGAGAAGATGTGGGGAACGAAACATGGGTCGAAGAAAATTTCGAAAGAATCCTGATACACTAAACATGGATATAGATATAGATTATTATTTAAGGAAGCCAGCTTACTTTAAGCGTAGTTGCAACAAAGTGTTGCAACAATGGGCTTCGGCAAAACTGGCATGCCGCTGAAGCGTTTTCTCTTCTCTTACTCGGGTTTCACGCTGTGACATCCTCCCAACATGTTTGTATTATCATAGATAGCTACGCATATATGTATGCCTGTTGCCGGAATATATTCATACAACTGTTTGTCTGTTTATGTAAAAGCCATAACTTTCAACTAAAATCAAGTAATTAAAGTTAAATCAATTTAAGATGCTTAACTTTCCGCGCGAAAATAAACATGCAATTAATAGAGACACCAGACACAAATGCGAAGCATATGCTTAAGCTGCTACGAGCTTCCATAAGTACATTCGTCTACACATATAAACGTATAAGAACACACACAGAAGCCCACTAGCAACGGCATGTCGCAGTCGAATGGCATTTGTGTGTAGGAACAATAAAACACTGGCAAGCCGTAGAAGACCATGGAAGTCAAACCGAAGTGACACAGACGCGAATGTAAACATAAACAACAGCGGACGGACGGGCTGGACGGGCTGGACGGGCTGGACGGCAGACAGCTAGCCAGACTGGGGGCAATAGTCGCGCTAATGCGGATGCATGTGCGTGTGGGTGTGCGACTCTTGCGGTGTGTTGGTGAGTGTGCATGTGTTGGAGCGCACATAAATGAGCGCCACTGCTATACAATTCATTTATTTGCATCAGTACGCGTGCATGTGTGTGTGCAATATGTATGTGCTTACTTTGCACAGATATTGTGGCTCGGCCGGCGGCAACTTTGGCCACCGACCCGCTGGTCGATTCACAAAATAAAATAGAGAACGACAGACAGACTTTGGGTATTACCAATACATACATACACATGCATATGTAAATAAATACATACAAGCGCTTGCAAATACAACAAATACACACTTAACGGCATATAAGTCACTGCAATTTAACGGCTACTATATATAATATGTATACAAAAATTCCTATGCTTGTGTGTGTGTGTGTGTGTGTGTATGTGCTGGGACATTTGTTTTGCCGTGCACCCAAAACACGTTGCTCCGTAGCAAAATATTTATTGCAAAGTTAAAATGAAAATGGCGATTTGCAAATGAGTTGGTCACGATGGTATAAGCATACATACATATGTATGTACCACTGGCTGAGTGTGCGTGTGCTGCATGTTGGTGTGGCCACGGCTGGAGCTGTAGGTGGCTGCCGTGTCGCATGTTGCTACAACAAGTGGTTGTAGGCGTTGGCAGGAAACGTGAAATTGCGGCCAGACACCAGACCAACCGATTGCACTCTGTCTGCCACGTTTGCCTTTTGACCGTCGCGACGCATGGGTTTGCTTTTGCTGCTGCCACTGTTGTTGTATTGTTGTTGTTGTGCTGAATTTTTTTATTATATTTGTCGCTGTTATTTTCTGCTCATTGTTTTATAAACAAATACACAAATATATGTGTGTATGTGTATGGGTTGATGTACGTATGTGTATATGTGAGCATGCACTTTTGTATGAGTGTGCTCTGGGTAATATGTATTCATACGCTTTCGCATAAAATATTTTAGTGTTTTTTTGACTTCTTACCGCAAGTGGCATGGGGCAAGGGGTGTGTGGCATGTGGCATGTGGCATGATAGCTTCACAGACCATACACAACCATAATAATAATTAACGTCTTCAACTTGACTAGAGCGTATCATCATTCTTTGTGTGGTGTTGGCGGCAAGAAGCGTGCAACATATTTTATGCATGCAATTGCCACCAGCCACTGCTGGCAACTAAATTCACAGACATTTGCGCGACGCTGAGCGCAGAGACAACACGATAAAGTCGGATAGAGACTTCCAAATACTACGGGCGACCAGCAAAGCAGCCACAAATTGTTGCAAGCAAGTGAAATGAAACAGAAGACAGCAAAAAGGCAGAGTACACAGCACACACAGACACATACAGAAGCATATATATTTGGGGCATGCTTGAGGGGCGTCAGCAAAACTTGTTTTCACCCCACARCAATAACAGCATACTGTAAAAAGCRARTTTTSGCCCAAAATTCYCACTCAAMCAACAACAATAAAACGCTTACGCGCTAAAGCACTAAAGTTGAAGTGGCAGTGGTAGTGGAAATGGCAGTAGCAACAATAACAACACATGACTTCCACCACATTTACCAAAGACAGTCAGCCAGCAAACAATTGCAGCAGTAAAATGAAGTTCCATCGCAAGTCAGCAGTGAATTTGAATTGCCGCTGCTTTGCAAACAACTTAATGGTAACTGCCGGCGTTGCAGCCGCTGTCGCTGTCGCTCTACTTGCTGCCAATGACTCGCCTTCGCCGTTGTGATCGTCGTCATCATTGCAGACGTAAATTTGCCAACAATTGATGATGACATCAACGACGACATAATTCCGGAAGTGAGCAACATTTTGTACAGCAATTTTTGTGTCGTTATTCTTCTCCGACTGCCGACTTGCCACCGGACCAACGCCCACCCACACTCAGCGCTCTCGATTGTGTTGTTCTCTTTAGCCAAACATAGAATTTCCTTTTCTATAAATCGCTTATCCAGCTCGGCTTTTTTTGTGTGCTTTCTCCGGCAGTCTTTCAATGGCTGTGTCATGCGAGTATATTTATGTGTGTGGCGCGTGTGAGCGCGGGTATGTGGGCAGATAAATTTTCGAAAATTCGACAAAAGTCCGCAGCGTACAATAGATAAGGCTTTGACGGACATGTTGCTAGAAAATTTTATAATAATGTCTACTCATGCGGGTGCAGGAAGTGTCAGTTGCATGCTTTACTATTAATTTCTTTTATTGGTAGTGCATAAATTATTACTCATTTGCCATTGGCTAAAAAAAATTATATGACTCACTTGGTGAAAAGCTTCACACATTTCTCGAATTTTAATGTTGGTCCATTTTGTCTTGTGCTTCGACGGCATACCAGACTTTGAAAATAAGCTATTTGAATAGAGAGGTCTTTTCTCCAGCGGCGGTTGTTTTTCGATTAAGCATTTGGCGACAGAGCTCACACTGAGAAATATTTTCGGAGGATTAGAAGATAGGAAGCCTATAACGCAAAGGGAACATGAAAGTATTAAGCAAAGTAAGACTTAAGTTCCGTTTCGGAATCAGCAGGAAGTTAAGTTTAACAAGTGGACTTAATGGAAATTGAGTAGATTTGGGAATATTTTTTAACAAAAGAAATTTTTCACTAACAGTCGTCCCTTTAGAGAAGCTTAGATAATTTGTGATATTAAAAAAATTATGGTGAAACCCATCTGCACTAGTGCAAAAGTCTTGAAAAGGAAAATCATAATAGATTGTAGCTCATCGGAAACGAAAGACAAAATAAGAAAAATTCAACGAAAAATTATTTGCGGACGGTCTGAAACCAGCAAAACGAAGGGAGGGTGGGGGGACGGTGGCTGGTAGAAGGTTTCAAAATGGTTTATCTCCACTTCAGGAAAAGCTACACGGGTCTTATAGAAACAAGTTGTATGAAAAAAACTTTTAATAAGCATTAGACCTGTATGCAGACTTTTTTCACATAACCTTAAAATTTAATGGAAAAATTAAAAACGCCAAATTATTGTTTTTTTTTTTTTTTTTTAACCTGCAGTTATATTTTTCTTTCACGAAACTTGGTGCAAACTTACCTTTTTATGTATGTCTCAAATATAATGTATTTTTTTTATACATAATTTTCTTCCTTATATCGAAAAAAACAGATTTCCAAGTAAAAGCTTCAGTTTTGTTTAAATGTATATATAATATCTTCTTCTTCCATTACAGCAAAATTGTTCAGAAAAATGACAAGAAAATACAGCACTAAACGGTTAAAAAACGATTCAAAGCTGCTCTTTCTTAACTATTTCATCTAAATATTATTTCATAGCAGCAGAGGAATTGAAAGATTTTTTGAGCAAACTTTGCCGCAATAAGCACTTTTGTAGAGTGTTCAACTCTGAGGAATATGTTTCTAAAGTCAAAGCGATGCCAAAAAATGCCTCTGAGCTATCACGACTTTCATGTATTTTCAATGGAAAATTTTTACATGCTTTGGTCCAGTCCTTAATGTTAATATTACGGGCTCAAATTCTCAGGAAATTTCCTGAGGGGATTGAAAAAAAATTAAAAATTAAAAAAAAAACACCGTAATTTATATCACATATTCATCCGAGTTATTTTTACACATCTTGCAAGAAATTTAGTAAAAATATTATAATTTATTATAATTTCGATGGTCAGCATATACTTTCAAAATATTTTTTGACTTTAACTTTTTTGAAATGTAGCGATTTTGTTCAAAGTGCGTTAAGATTCCTTCAATCACCTCTATACAATGACCCTTTAGGTCTTTTCTAAACAAAATTTAATTTTTTTCAAACTCTGCCCTAAGCTAAATGAAAACTTTTTAACAACCGTGGATTGTTGTGTAGTCTGTAACTACGAGATTAGTATTCATGTTTGTATTTTGTCGTTTTTTACCATTTTTTAACTTTTAGTATCTTAAGAAATTATTAATAACCCTCTAAAACTTAGTTAACATTTTTTTACTTTTTTTTATATTCAGTCTATTTCTATCGAGTATCTTCGAATTGTTAAAACTGTTATGGTAATATTCTTAAAAAAATTTCAAAAATCAATGCTTCTTATAAGGACTTCATTCCGTTCAGATTTATGACAGCTATACGCTATAGCGATCCCATCTGAACAATATCTTCGGCAAAAATTTGTAAAATATTACAGAAAAATAGTTATTGCAAATTGCGCCACATTTCAGTTCTGATAAAAATATTAATTTGTTTGCAGAGTGCAATCCAGCTTTTAATTTTTAAGCTCAGTGATAGCATTGCTCTGCCATGAAATGTAAATTACTTTTAAGTTCGTAATGCTCCAATAAACGGCTTTCTTATCAATTTTCTCAAATATTATATAAAATCAATTTCATAAATATATTTATAGTGCACAGTTACAACGGCATTTCAGTGAATTTTTAATTCCTCTGCTTGTTTGAGGACATAAGCATATACAGCATACATACAAGTGTTGTAAGTAGCTTAAAAACGTTCGAGGAAATTGAAAGCTTTTCAAGGTGCTTAACCACTTATTGCATTTATTTTCTATTATTTTCTAAATGCTACTTTATGCACTCCGGCACGCGTTGCATGCATACGGCAAAGGTAGAAATGTGAAATACTAACAAAAATTGAACAGAACGGAAACAAAACAAAATAATGAAATAAAAATAAATAAAATATCGAAATAACGTTGTCATTGCTGCTTGCCATGAGATAACAATCACGAGCACACCCACACAAGCGCACACACATTTCCTTACATACATGTATTTATTTGTCTAATATATCCTTTTGCAACACGCAATTGTCGAAGGACACGTAAATGCTTCCGTATATTTGCAGCTCAAGTGGTAAATGCAATGCAAATAGAATAGCAGAGCTGAATAATACGAGTACAATAAGCAATAAGCCCGTGACAGGGAGGAGAGGAAGTTTCCTTAAATGTGCAGCGATTCACAACTGGCGGTAGATGTATTGAAAATTAACTGAGCTCTTGGTGACAGCCGTGTATGAGGTGAAAATGTCGAGAAAAATTGGTAAAATCCCGGAAAAAAGTAGGGAGGTCTTACATAGCAAGCCCCTGGGTTGTGATGTCATGCTTTTAAGGAGTAAAAGTATTGCTGTTCCACCAAATAAAAATATGTAAGTTGGCATAGGAAAGAATATTTACGTGCAAGGAGGGAAGCTTTGCGGACAAAGCTCATGTGAGCTGCTGAAATTGACAAAAGTGGATATAATTGTTGAGAAAAATTCACTAACATACATACTACATATATACCTTACTTCATCATACTACACGCCAATATTCGACTATATGTACATACTTATATCCATAGCAAACAAAAACAAGAAAAAAAAGTTAACTTCAGTAGCACCGATTCTAAATTCCCTTCACAGGTGCATTTCTGTTAGTAATTATGTGTTAAGTTTGTATGGAAGCTATATGCTATAATAATCCGATCTGGAAATTTTTTTCGGATATTATATTATTACTTAAGCAGTAGTCCATGTCAAATGTCGTGAAGATACCACGTCAAATGGGAAAGTTTTCCATACAAGAACTTGATTCCGATCGTTCAGTTTGTATGGCAGCTATATGTTCTAGTGGTCCGATATCGGTAGTTCCGACAAATGAGCAGCTTCTTGAAGAGAAAATGACGTTTGCAAAATTTCAAAACATATCTTAAAAACTGAGGGACTAGTTCGTTTGTATACAGACGGACAGACAGACGGACGGACATGGCTAAACCGACTCAGCTCGACATACTGATCATTTATATATATACTTTATAAGGTCTCCGACCCTTCCTTCCGGGTGTCACAAACTTCGTGACAAACGTAATATACCATGTTCAGGGTATAACAAGATAGCATCTATATGCTAAAAAGATCCAATCTGAATAACTTACTCATATCAAATTTCGCGAATATTTCTCAGCAAATGAAAAAGTTTTGTATACGAGCTCTTGATCTAGATTGAAGATCCGCTCTGAACCAATTCTTTGAAAATTACACCAGTAAACTTAAACAATAACCAGTGCCAAATCTCGAGGAGACAAATCATCAAGCAAAAAAGTTYTCGATACAAGGACTTATTACATATATTCAGTTAGAATGGCACTTAAGTAAACACAACATTGGTCTGATATCGGCTTATCTGATAAATGAGAACCTTCTTGGTTAGAAAAGAACGATGGATGGATTGAGGGATATGGCTTAATTGACTCAGGTCATCTTTCTGATCACTTATGTAAAGACCTTTATTGTTTCTCCGACATTTCCTGCTGGGTGTTTCAAACTTCCTGATAAAGGTGAGGGTGTACTGAACGGCAGAAAAAACAAAAATTTAATAAATGAAAATGCGAAATTCAGAAAAATATTAAATGCAAGTGGCACTGTTATTAAGTAAAGTCAGCGCTTTTTTCACCGACTTCCCAAATTGTCTCAACTGAAGGGTTGTTCGACAGTGAAAAAAAGTAAYTGAAAGTTCTATTCGTGCATTAGCGTGGATTAACATATTTATCTGCAGCTTTCGACCCTGTTTTGAAGTGTGCAAACTGTTGTTTATATGACATAAGAACTCTTAAGCTCAACCCTCAAGCATGGGTCCATATGGGCTGCACGCTTTGCAGAAATCAATTGTAACCGCTTGATGCGAAGTGAGCAAAAGCAACGGAATAAAACGTGTACGACTTATGCAAATAAAACCATTTACCTGCACGTGTGCCATTGAACGAGTGCCGGCGTAAGAGTAAATAAATGGCAAGGGATATAATAATTTTTAGTGCCACTGTGACATGTGAGCTGAAGAGGACCCTTCATCAGTTTATGCAACTATTTGTACAAATTTATTTATATTCAAAGCATATGTAAGTGGATGGAAGATATGTCAATTTTGCAGAAAAAGAGGCGGAGGTTTTAGGTCTGAGGGAAAAGGTGGAAAACCGTGAGCAGTTGATGTATTTCGTAAGGCATACTAAATTTAAAGGACGTCGACTTTGAATTTTTTGAAATTAAAACTAAACAGATAAGTAAGGGCTAGTTCCGTATTTTATACTTTTCAATAATGCAGGAAGCAAAGCCAGAGAAATACCTTCAGATGTAAAATGTCAACCCGAGGATTGAAATCTAAGCAATTTTATAAATAATATATACCATTATGTTGTATAGTACCCTGACCGAATATTTATCATAAGGTTTGTTAGAAAAATGAAAATCATTATGAATATTAATGGGAGTTGGCGTATTATCGCCCCAAACTATGTATTTTGATGATTCATACTAACAAGTGTTCCCTTAGTTTCATTAATTTACCACGTATACAATCACCAACTATGTGGAGCAAAAACTCAGCTGGATGTGCGAAAATGCTGATATTAGGTATAAGAGCGATAAGGAAAGTATTGATCCGATTCAACCCAGGATTATCCCTTAAATCGAGTTATATATGTATATCACACTTATATATATAACGCTGGGTATTTATATGTAGGTACTTGGGTCTCAATATTCCGTGCCTGGGGGAATGAACACTTTTAGTTGTATTTGGTCAATTGTTGGTCACAAGTCATAAGAGATATTATTAGTGCAAAATTTTATCCCATTAATTGATTCTTCATTTTTGTACTGCAAAGAGAAAGAGATAAATGGAATTTAAAATTGTGCTATATGGAAAGTAGGCGGAGTTGAAGTCGGACTTCGCTCGTGACATGTAATATGAGAGGAATCTCACGCACTAAATTTAGCGGAAATCGATCGGCCGCATCCCGAAATACGTGACTTCGTCTTCCTTTTTTTTCTAGGGAACGCTCATACTAAGTTTCATCAATATATCTTAATTCTTACTCAAGTTACAGCTTTTACGGGAGGACGGACGGACATACAGACAATCAACCGAATTCCAGCTCACCTCGTCATCCTGATCATTTATATTTCACCTATTTTAATTTATTTCTTTACCTAATGCTTGTTATCTACTGAGTAAAATTATCGCCGATTTTTGGCCTTGTCAATGGTGCGCTCTCTGATATGCTGTACAGAAGTACATTATTCTCAATATATTCTTCTTATCGATGCTATAGACAAATTGCCGTTTTGTTATGTATAACCCTTTATCTAGATSATGAACAAAATCATTATACTCAGCAAGCTCTCATCACCATCTTCACCAGTGATGCCAAACGAATTGAGTACTCGAATAATCAGCATGCCATCAGTTATTCATCAGGTGACGCTGGTGGTGGTGCTGGCGTTTGTAGTTTATTTAACGCTTGTAGCGATAGACGGTAGCTAAAATTTCATGTTGTATGCATGAATTTGTTTGCGCACATAAAAATATGCCGTCGTCATTGCCACAGCACCAAAGGTTGTACTGCCGAAAGCTAAAGTACTCATATTCCCCAGATGCTATGGTGCGGGCATAATGATGTGGGCGGGACGTGTGCGGCGCCCGGTTGGTGTCTGATGGCTGCCGCAATGACTGCTTGCTACTTGCTACTTGCTACATGTTGCATGCCTAACGGCATTATTTGTCTACGGTGTGTCGACTCACCGTTACCACAGCTACAACTACGCGGATATGTTTATTGTTCATATCCTGTTTGCGCGCGTGCAGGCGCATGTGTGTGTGATGGTGACGGTGACGGTGCAGGTGTACTAGTGAGTGCATGCATTTGGGGCAGTGTCTGGGTGTTTGGATTTGTGTGTGTGTGCACAACAAAAGTATATCTTTCGCAATAAAAGACAACTGCAAATAAAATCCACCACATCAATAGGCATTAAGTACCGCTGGGCTGTGTGGGAGAGTTTCCGTGCCTGTGTATGTGTGTGTGTGTGTGCAACGAACAGATGCAGCTGACATGAGTTGGCGCTGGTGCCAAATGTTGTTGTTGTTATATTTCGCTAACGGCAGGAGTGATAAGCCGAAACCACTCAAGCTGCCGTAGATTATGCGCCACCACTCACACATATGCATCCATGCTCTTATGTTTTTAGATATGCACGTATTTGTGTACATAAGCCCATACATACATACATGCGCACAAATGAAGTCATAAACTTGAAATAAGCCCTTAGTGATGGCAATTCGCCGAGTTTACTACTACACAAACAAAAGCKCACGCAAACACATACACACTTATGWATATATACATTATATATGTGCGAGTTCATGSCATCTTACCATCTTGCTTAATCCGCAAACCCTCTTTGCGCTGTGATTGCATTTCCAGTTTGCACTTTCCTTTTGTTTGTTGTTGTTGTGGTTCGGCTAGATTGTATCATAGAACAGTGCAAAATTCTGTTTGGCAGTTACTAGCGTGCTTCATGCTGCCGACTCTGTCAGCTTGTTGCGCGTTAATGCTGCGCCTGTGTGTGCGTGTGTGCACCCCAATTAGCGTTTGTAGCATACTTTATGGCGTATTAGTGTGGAAATTCGCATTATATTGACTTTGAGCTGATAAGTACATGCGTAGTGCTCAAACATTCGAATATATAATTCATCGATCGATACTTTGAATAAAATTAGTTAAAGTTTATATTACAATAATAATCCGGCCGATTTTGATTCGACAAATCTGAATCTCGTACATAATGTGGCAGTAAATTCCCAAAATACCATTTGCGCATTTGGTGTCATCAGAACTTTTTCAAATTTGTTTCGAAAATTTGTTTCGAAACTATAGTCTCAATAACACACCACTTGGAAACGACATAATGAGGTTCTTATAACTAGAATTTTGTGGATGCGTAAACAACCTGGAGCACAATTCATGCAATTTCGCTATCGATTTCATTGATTTGATTAATTGACTGACATACTGAAATACTTAACTATGAACTCCGTCAAGTTTTTTGATCCATCTCATGCTCGTAAATGGCCACTAACATTTAACGTATTTTTGATAGTTTTTTAGGCCGTCTTTATTGGATATCTTCTAAATCTCGAAATTCCATTTTATTGGTTCTATTTTTTCTTCAAAATATTAAAATTTGAGTAATTCAAAATACTCAGGCTCAAAATGGACGAATAAGAACAAATTTTATGATGATTATAAAGCTTGTGTAACTGTCTTTTGAAGCCTAGGCGTAAATACACAACATTTAGACTTCATTCTAGAAGTACCATTCCAGCTTTGTGAACTGAATACGAAAGGAAATTTATAAAACTCAGTTGAAAAGTTGTTAATCTTTCCACATTTCCGCTWATTCCTATTTTGTGTTCTCAAAGAACTTATAACACTTACCACTCCTTTTCAGAGTATTGGCATAAYGCAAGAATTTATCCTCACCAAAGCTTCCAGGAGGAAATATCGGAGATCCTGCAGAGTACTCAGTTTGTTTGGCCACATTGCGAGCTGCGTCCAATATTCGATTGAAATAATTGTTCAGAAGAGTTAGCAATTCCAGCAACCATAGATAGATTTCGCACCAAGTTTACTCTAGTGGATAATGGTCATCCTCAGATAGCCTAKACGCTATTGTTGCTATGGTGTGGAGTGTCAAAGAAGACCCGTGTGAACCCGTCCCCCATATCGCGAAATAATTGGAGTTGTGCCCATCTACTTGATGTAAAAGTTTACAAAAGGTTCTTGGTATTCCAAATCGTGTAAGAATTGAAGCCGAAAGRCAATCATGTTCGGGATGATCACCGATCGCAATTTTCACAAGAAATGTTTGTACAGCGATGAAGTTCGCTTTTAGATTGAATGGGTACACTAATAAACGCATGTCGAGTAATGGAAATTCCCAAACTATTGTTGAGACGTTGTAGCGTCCTCAAAAAGACACTTTTTGATGAGTTTGGTACATACAATGGGTATAACATAGTGGATATCCAGATTAAAGACTTTTTCGTACCTGAATTGGATAATGTTGACGTGAACGACCTGAGGTTCTAATAAGGAAATAATCAAGTTCTTAAATAGAAGTTATTGAAGAGTACATTACTACTTTTTGTGGAGTTATGTGGAGTCGCTTGTATGCGGAGATAATCCTGAGACAATTAAYGCCTTGGGAGGGAATATTCAGTGCGTTATTGCGGACATACGACTCCAATTGCTAAACATATAGTCAAAAATCTTACCTCTCGGCTGAAATTTGTTCAATCCAGCCGCCACCGTCACTTGTCCGAAATCATAACATATTGGTAAACCTGTATTTTTATAAAAAAAAACCCAATTCTGGGTCATAATGTTAAATTATGTGTGTTTTATTCTTCCCACATTTATGAAAAAGCTAACTTTATTTAAGTAGAAGATTATCTTTGAAGGTGACTTAATTTGAGTCTAAATTAGCTCACTACGTGTATACCTATGTTACTGATCAAAGTAACGACTGATCCAATCCAGCCATGTCCGTTTGTCTGAAACTACCCGAACTTGTGGTACTTATATCGTTCTGAAGGCCCTAAAAGGTTTCTCATTAGTTTTCTCTGCTGTTGCTGGATCACTATAACATTTAGGTTTCATACAAACTGATCGATATTTATAGTTTTTGTATACTSTTTTATGTACCGTTTTATTTGACAAGATCTCTTTACGAAATTTGGGATGTCATTTATTGGAATACATGCATACAATCAAACTACATTTATATTTCCAGAGCTCCTCAACTTTCCTCAAATTTTTAATATTTTTCAACGACGTTCCTAATGCATATGAGCGAAAGCAATTTGCGCAGACAGACAATCGCACAAAATGCAACAATTCGCAGCCAATTGTCTGCCACGCCAATAATATGCACTATCGTTTGCTGCAATTAATGCAAATGCAAATGCATACAACATAATTAGTAGCGACAGCAAAATGATAAACGGCACACGGCCGTGGGAGGGTCTGCGGGACGTGGTGAACCTGGATTTGCGTATGACTAAACTTGGCAGGAAATTGGCAAGCACTTTGTTGCTTTAACAATGCAAAATAGTAAAATCATTTTTTACGCCGTAATTTTGTTTCGTGCAAATGCAACTTTTTTTTTGAAAACTCGCAGTAAACTTTCGCAATTATATGACAGTGGCAAGCAGTGCAACAAAAGCTCGAGCTGTGGTGGCGGCCAAATGAATGCATTTAATTTTCGTAATAGCCTTAGCGGGCRCAACTCGGCCTAGCACACATACAGGCGCATTCTGTGGTGGGCTGACTGAGTGCGTGGCTTGGTTAGCCTATAGCTTGTCCAACCGAGCCGCCCGTCCGCTTGGCACCGGCCAACATGGCACCAAAGCATATGAGTATGTATTAATAGATATATAATGTATGCCATTAGGTATATATTGTTTAATGCATATCCTATAGATCGTGGAAAATTATGCCGCAGACAAACTAGTGCTCAACCCGTTCATTTCGGTTGAGTACTGGTCCTCCATGAGTTTTGGGACCAATTGTGTAGTACAATTTTATTTATTATTACTTTATTTAAATCATTCTAAGCAGGCTACACCTAAGTTCTATCAACAAAAGTTCCTTTTTAGGGTCTTAACTTCATTTCCAACATATTTTATATTTTATTTATTATTTAATAACATAACGCTGCTACTTTTCAGAACTTCCCCTTATGGAACTAGTTATCTCATTTCCTACATCATACTATTCTGCTATGTACTATGTACATATGTGTATGATATGAGTGCTCTTTCTCTCCAAGCGCGTGCTGTTGCTAATGCTTTTAACATACCAATGTCGCGACGTGTCCGTGTATAGTGTGTCGCCAGGCGGCATAAATTTCAATTACAAAAAATTAAAAAAAAAACAAATTTTATTTATGCACACACATGCATAAGTGTGCATGACAAACGCATAGAATATATAAAAAAAAAGAAAAATAATACTGAAAAAATTTAAATACTTTGCTAAATACTCGGTTTATCTCTCTCCGCGCGCCTCCATGTTTTTATTACTAAATGCAATTGTTGTTTGCAGTTGTTGCAATTACTTACACCCCGTCCGCAATAAAATTTGCGAGTTTTTCAGCGATAGACGGTGAAAAAATGCGGATTACAGCAKTTAGGCGCACGCAATCCTGCTTGTTTTTCAAGGTGGCGCTCTCTTGCCCCGTAGGAAATTCGTTGTTAATGAAAATATTGTAAGAACTAGTATTCAGTTATAAAACAATTAGGCAATCCGGATTTGTTTTATTCGCATTATATCGAATTTTTACTTTTTATTATATTTTAAGTACTGTCATTTCAAATCCAATACACAGCGGAAAACAATCTAGGATAACTTGAAATAAACCAGCTTTTCTTATCAAGTAAAACCTAATTGGTATAAATAAACCGCATCCCAAACTAAACTTACCTAACTTTTAGTGGTTATTAGGGAAAATCTAATAGAAGATCTGTCCGAGAAAAAATAAATCTATTAAATTTAGAGATATAAAATTTTGCTTTAGAAATACACTAGCAAAAATAAAGTCAACATATATTCTTCGTTGAAGGGGAAAATGAAGGCTAGGCTAGTCAGCTAATTCAGGCATGTACTGTCAGAAATTTGACCGTCTGAAGGTAGCCACAACGCAGAAGCTCTGACCAATAGAAGTAACTATAATTRTGTTCCATCAGGACAACGCCAGACAGCGATTTGCCARAATCTCCGGAAGCTTGATTGGGATGTTCTACGTATCCACCACATAGCTTGGATCTCGCATGAAGTGATTGTTATATGTTCCTGCGCATAACGAATGATTAGCTAGTGAATAATGCGTCTCAAGAGAGGGCTATAAACATCGGTTGTGCCAGTTTTTTTCCAATTGGAATGAAGGGTTTTGTCGTAAGCGGCATTGTTGTATACCATACCCAACCAAATAAAAATAATCTTCAATTTATTGCAAAAATAATGTATTTCTTTCTATTAGACCTAATATACATATACTACATTTTATTGACTTGACTGTTACTCTTTCTCGTTTTTTCATAATACGCCCTCAATTTCCTACCGAGCAAGACAGAGCCAAAGAAAAGCTCACACCATATGGGCTCAAGTGTGCAACACCGATGACAGGTCATAATTTCGAAACTATTACCGGTCAAGGTAAATGCAACCGAGTAATAAAATCGTAAAAGTCGTACCAAAAAGTAAAGTGAAATTACAAAAATTGCTGCACTTAAATTTGTCACCGCATTTCAAGGATTCGAATTCAATTCGCACTTAACTGTTTTATCGAACAACCAAAGCGTGTACATGCTTGTACAACAAAATATTGTATCAACAACATTCAGTGACACCTGCAAACACAGTTATTTCATTAGAGCGCATATTGACGGCGCAATGACTCATGAGCGTGTGTGTATGTGTGTGTGGGCTGTATGGGCCGTACTTAGTTGCAATTAAATATCATAAACCGGTGCATAATTGCTTAAAATGACAGCATTAATAGTGATCTAAATACTGATAGGCGAAATGTTGCTCTGTGTGCGTGAGTGTGTGTAGCCGATAGGGATTCATGTGGATTTGGTTGAATCGTGTTCATTT
>NW_017536990.1:1955827-1977135 GCF_001853355.1 Bactrocera latifrons | reverse complement strand
TATAACCCTATATCTGACTCTTTTAGTTTTAGGACTTACAAACAACCGTTATGTGAACAAAACTATAATACTCTCTTTAGCAACTTTGTTGCGAGAATATAAAAATAAATGGGGAATTTGTTGATTTTAGTCATGTAAAAATTAAATGGACTTTAGTATTTGAACACAATTTCGAGTATGTCACCAACGGTCGGGCAATTTATTCACCACAGCTCTTCTTAATTCGCTAAGAAGGATATTAAATGAACAAAAAAATATAACGAAGTTAGATGTTGATGACTGAAACATATATCGATATCGTCTCKATAAGGAGATGGTTCTACCGTATAAAAGTTTGAACAAATGCTATTAGTATTAGTAAAAATTAAGGTATCGTAAATAAACTTGGTTCGTTGAAGACAAGGGAATGACGAGTTCGTAGATGATCCCTGCCACGTTTACATGAAATTTGATCGTAGGCCCATGCACTTCCTTTAGCCCCTATACACCAAATTTAAAAATTTTTGAGCTTCCGTGTTTATACCCATATATATAGGCCAAAACATGAGTTGTTTTAATGAAATTKAGAGTGGAGTGGAGTTTTCTAATAACTGTGCATATTTATGCTTAGAATGAATACAATTGGATCAAAACTGACTCTTATGTCTTATGTACGTGAGGATATTATCTCGGCTTTGGGTATGCTTGGTGACACCAGTACTAAACCCTTCCTTACTTGTTATATGTGAATAAATGCTTTTTATCCTTGCAAACGGGGCAACATTTTGCTTACAATATTTAGTTAAATAATTGTGTTTTAGTGCTCACACGTAAAAACTATTTTCTAGAGAGCGTTTTGTACCTCAAACTTCTCAAGTTCTTCTAATTTTTATAATCATAAATACACCCTGTTGATTCGCCACCGAACTTAACGACATCTTCCAGTTTTGTGCCCACCTTTAAATTCCGTTGGTTGTATTATATTGGCGACTGTAGATGGTGCGATTCATCATCACTTGATACTTGCAGCTCGTGTAACGACGTTTAGACGCGGGCACTTGCGATTCTTAGGAAGCCTTTTTGTGAAGAACTTTGCCTATGTCAGTAAGGATCTAAAATCAGTTTCGAGCATCGATTTTTAGGCGCAGTTTAAAAAATCTGAATTATCGGTTGCATGAGTGATATATATGATACGGTTATCTGATCGAAGCGATTCCGTCAAATAATCAGTACAATATCAAAATACATGTAAGAGGCAACTCTACAGTGAACATCCTAGGAATGACTGAAACTAGTCACGTGATCTACATATATAGCAATAATGTAAACAACTACTACAGCCAACTCATACCGGATTAACGGAATAGTAAAAGAGTTAATCCACTGTACAAAAAAAAAAAACAAATTCACTTTGTTGAATAAGACATAGCATAGCATAGGTCACAAACTGTCTAAGTATATGTTGTGCAATGTGCATTTGTAAACATCTGTTGCAGGATAATGAATCCATGTATAAGTTTTGTCTGTGTAAGTATGCACGTCTGCATGTGTGAGTGGAGAAAAAAGTTTGAACTAAAAGCCGCATGCTCTCATAGTTTTTGTGCATAATAATTGGATTATCCAACATATGCTGGCGACATGCCTTTAGTCACGTTAATCCCACGGGATTTGGCCACCTGGCAGCGASTTCGTGCAAATGCGAAACACAAATAAATGCAATTGCATATGAAATGAGGGCCTTTGAAAACAAATTCCTACCTACCCACATATCTACATGTGTCTATGCAACACACACAGAAATAAAACTGTTTATTTATGTAAAAAATATATATTAAAAGCTTTTGGCGCATCAAATGCCAACGCTTATGTGTATGTGTGTGCACAGTGAAATGCATGGTTGTACATAAATATAGTATATACTAATACGGATAGTTACCAGCTAATGCTGCTGAAAATGTTAGAAAACAGTAAGCTTCTGGTGCAACATTTTGCTCTGCCCATTAGTGCTTAATTACGGAAATTTAAATGTATTTTATTTCAGCGAAAATTGCTAGGCATTCACTATATATCACGCACATACGTATACCATATGAATATTTACGTATTTATGTGCATAGCATATAGCAGACATATGTATTTTGTTTTAGCAAGTAAGGAAAGCTAAGTTCGGGTGTATTCAAAAATTTTAAATTCTTGCAACTTTCAGAAGTCGAAGCCAGTTGAACTTTCAACACAAAACTTCGATTTGGAGAGACTTCGAGTTATGGAAGAATGAATTTTGACTTCTATTCCCAATKCAGGAGCTTGACTTTGGAGAACWTCGMATTATAGAAGTTCGAGTTATGGAAGTACATATAATATATACATATATAACTCACACACAGAGCTACAGTTCCATAGCTTAATTAAGYACTTGGGTATAGCACATTATAATTTTTCGGCTAGTGGCGATTTGTGGGCGTGGTAGTGGTCGGAYTGTGCCTCTCTCTTACGATCCACGAACTCCTACTTGTTTAACTAAGAAACGCGCTTTCTAAGTKTCTCGTCKCGATTAGTTTTATGTGATACGTAAGGTGAACAAAACTGTTATACTCCGCAGCCACATGTTGCAGGCGTATAAAAAAATTCAAAATAGTTCCTTAATTGCGAAAACTTTTTGAATAGCATTCGAACTTATCAAAGTTAATTTTTAATTAGGGAACTAATTAGTGAAATACCCTTAAGTCTAGGCAGAACAAAATATTATATTTAAAAAACATTGAAGTGCCCTGTTGGTGGGAGTTCAAATATTACGGAGTTACTAAATTTTTTTTATACGGCCAACACCTGTCAACTCAACACCATTCTCCGAAATTACTTTAGCTGCAGTGGCAGAAACACTACAGCAACGACAGGATGCAAAATGTTTTGAGCTCCAGGCGAAGCGACTAAGAGGCTGGAGGATTACCGGGTGACCATTGTAAAATCATTTTCGATCCTTGATTTCATAGAATCAGGTTTCTAATTTATAAGAAATGCTTCAACTTTTATTTTTCGTTCAAATGATTACTTTTAGATCTCTAAAATAAATTTCTTCGCGAAGTATAGTTTTTGTCGTGTATTTTGTTATTGTTAAACTTAATTSGTTGTCTTTAAATTCCTTTCTCTACAACTCCTAGAAAATACTTGGTATGACGAGAATAATAATAAATAATTATATCTTATATTTTTTCCCGTTTTCACTCAGACTATTTTTCATACTATTCTGAACTCCTCTCTCCAAGAGAAACTTATCGTTATGCACAATCCGACTCGGGACCAAAACTCAATGGTAGACCTTTCTACTAACTTCCAATATATCGCACTTAGTCTATTATTCTGTTAATGACTTTGTAAGAGATGTTATACTGTTTCCAGTGGCTCTTACACGGTCATGCCAGTCTGTTGGCATGAATGACATGCTAACGAATTGAAAGAAAGCTCAGAAGCATTGCATTCATATGCAAATAAAAGTAATTTCATGTCCTTTATTAAAAATTGCTTGTATTTTCAAATTTTTTGGGGGTTTTCAGTAAGCAACATTACTGTATTTACTACATATTTTCCAGCAGGSTAGGTACAATTCCATTATAGTGGTCCATAAAAGTTTTTAGAAATATTGAGAACAAAACAAAACAAACATGCATTGATACTSAAATATTTGTGTGTATGTGTGTGTGTGTGCGCGAAAACGAACATGAAGTCACTGATGTTCACTTATCAGTTTTGAAAAGTTGAAAAGTTTACTTGTCAATTAATTTTTGTTTTACTCTTTAACTCATTCTGTTATAACTATACCTATCTGTGTTATTTAATTTTTATTTTTATTTTTATTTTTTTTTTTTTGTTTTTGAAAACTCTTTTCTAATTAACTTGGCGAAAAGTTTACCACAAAATAACTCATTTAGAGCAAATCATTTACTATACCCGGAACAGGGCACATTATACAAATTCGCCGATCAAAATAAATTCTTATAAGGAATMTTTTGTATTTATGAGGAGTAATATAATTTCGATAACTTTGCAATAGAAGTTAATGTTTTTTTTTCCTGTTTCCAATATTTTTGTTGCGTTTAATTTTTGCTTTTGACTTCATACCATTGAAAAATGGCTTTTATTGTGCTGTTATGGGTATGACTTCGTTTTAAATAGGGCAGATGCTTTTCCAGTCTATGATTATCGCAGATCCGCTTCAGTTTCATGAATGTTACGAGCCAMTAACGTCGATAATTGAAGAATGTACACCGTTCAGTTAAGTTCGTTCTCCGGCAAGAATTTTTAAACGAGTTATCTGAAGACCACCGTGAGAACAGACTAATTGAAAGAAATTTTTGATATAATAAATTTTAAGTCTTCTTGTTCGTGTTTTATAAAAAAAACGTCTTGATTTCTTATTAAGCATTGGATGAAAATGGAGGCGGATCTATTTTGATATATATATATTTTGTCCAATAACGGGTACTTTCGGTCAAATAATAAAATGTATGCAATGAAAATTTGAATAATAATTCCGTTCAGCCAACACATGCGTTCTACGAACAACTTTGAACGCATATGTTGTTGGTCAACATGCACCACGCGGCCACAAAGGTGATACTCCCTCGGAAAACACGCACTAATTAAAAGGTGGAACAYGACTCGTGGGTAAATATTAACAGCCGTGTGATGAGCCTTTCATAGTGCAAAAGCCTCTATGGAGCTACCTACATACTTAAATAACTGCTATCATTCGCTCCACAGCTTAATACAACTAGCTATTGCTTTTCTTAAATATGYACATAACATACAAGAGAAAGCATACACAAACGCACTGCAGTGATTACGCACACATGCTCATGTCCGGCATAAAAGCAATAGAGAACATGCCTCTTCAGATTACTGACAACGACAGAAATACATGCTAATGAGCAAATAAGCTGGCCAACTTAACGTCATATTCATCACAGGCGGATAAGGTTGGTTGAAAAATGTTGGGTTAGTGCATTACGATGTGGTATTTTAGAGTCGGTTATAAAGTGTAGTGGATAGAAGCACTAGACTAATGCCTTCTGCCCTGTGATCTCAGGCATCTCTTCCTTTGATCCTAATAAAKATCCAAACCAGTTTTAGACACCCATTTTGTGAAAGTTTCTCGATGAGATACTAAAAGCGTGTTTTCTGAGTAGTCCAAAAATATTGAAAGTTCTAAATGCGACTATACAAGTTTATTCTCTGAAAATCCCWGTAGAAGCCAAGAGTAATTTAAGAACGCTGTCACCCTAGCAAACAGAGATATGAATGTAAGCTTTCAGGYAATCAAAGCGCTTTGTGGGTACATTTAGAGAAACATATTTATAGGCTCCTAATTGCAGCTTTTTACGAGGATAGTTCTATAAGCAGGTGTTCGGAAAATTTTTCTTATACTATATGCTTTAAAGTTTTCTAATTATGATTGAAATATTTTCACGAATATATGGCACACTTGACTAGATCGCGTTTCTGACAAATCGTAACCATGAAATTCAATAAGTGTTAAACAACAAAATCGGACTACGCTATACTAACATCTTACTGAACCTTCTTAGGAAACAACCAGCACACTTACCTTTGGCGATAGCTCCATATTGTCGAGAAGATCATAGAAGTTAATGATAGAAAAAATGAACACCCCAACTCAACTGAAATAAATGAATGAAAATAAATCGGTGGACTTGAAAAATTACCGGATGTTCAGGGACCAATTCCAGGAAATTTTCGGATATTCAAGCACAATTTGAGTGGAAGAAACATTTACCAAAATAAAGGAAACGCTGATGGTTGAAAAGATACAAAAAAGAGAGAGTGTGTGGATCCATTTAGACGGAATACAAGCTCTGCGGCCACTTATTTCCAGGAAATATGTGATTTTCCAACAAGTGTCTTTGAAATATTTTATGTCAATCGAATTCTTTAAACTGTTACAATAACATTTCATACCTTAGTTGCTGGTATTAGATTATTTTACACACCTATCAAGCGGTACTCGTATGCCTTTAGCTTTACTGGTCCACACCTAACCAAGCTGTCGGTTTTGTTCTTAAACATAGTGGTAATAATTTCCAAATTCTCTTTCCAGGCCATGGTTACCACTCTGTTGATCTGGTCTTAGTCATAGTAACCGACTTCATTAATTTTTTACAGTCAAGCTGATTTGTCTAAAATTATTATCAGACAATGGCGGGTGTACTATACGTCTACACCGCAAATAGAGTGCGTTCCCAAATGTATGGCTCCAGTTAAGTGCGCTTCTATATGCTCTATGTACTCTGTACTAAGTATGAATAAATATAGGCAAATGTGTGTATGTATGTGCTTSTTTATATGTGTAGTTTTCGCAATTTCTGCTCATTGGAATTGTATGTAAGCTTTTGCATTAAGTGAAGGTACTTATGTCTATGTGCATGTTTGTATGTATTCATGTGAATGATAAAATTGTAACATTATACACCGCAGCAGCTTAGCCGCTTTATTTGCCAACTATTAATTAGTACGACGAGTATGTTATAACTTTCAGTAGACCACAGGAGTGACTGGCACGCGCTGTGTGTATTATTGTTTTATGAAATTGTTAAAGGCAAAAGATTTTAATTATATTTTACAGAAAAATAATTCGATGTGAGAGAAATCTAAATATGTTCCATATAGAAAAATTATTCCAATTTTTTTTTAGACCTCAATATAAATAGATAAACAGCAATTCCGTTCTCTCTGGTGTTTTTAATGAAGAGGGTACTTCAGCCCAAAATTTGCAAGCGTAAAATTTTTTAAGAAAAAAATGCATTAGTTTTTGAATTTGCAAGGGATATTCCACAGTGCTGAAAATAGTCCTCTATTTTAGTTCAGTGATTCAAGCCTACTCCGCTGATGAAACCAGCAAAAATATTTTCGATAGAAAGTAATGTCGAAATAGTGTCATGAGATCGAAAAAAAATTAGAATACGATTTTATTAATGTTGGCGGTTTTAAAAAAGAATGTGAATTTGACCCAAAGTTTTGATCACTTTTGTCCTGACAGATCATAAAACGATAGGCCACAGCATGGAGAACTATTTAAATACAGAAAATACGGGAAAATGTTCATATTGTCTTCAAGTAATCACTAAAGCGAGTTCGAAYAAGTARGGWAGGGCTAAGTTTGAATCAAAGATCAAAGCCAGGCGAATGCTTTCATGTGTAAAACCAATCATATAGAGTAAGTTCAGCCAGATGCTCGAAAATCCCGGTGTTAGTTATATAGGGGCTTGGACAAGTTTTCGTTCAAATTGGTTCTGGTTCTCTTATTTTCATTGGGATAACTCATATATTAGCTGATATATGCGGTACAAAATCACTCAGAATTTGGAAAATCTTTATATTAAGTATATGGTGGCTATGGGAAGTATTGGTCCGGTTCCACCCATTTTTGACATACAGACATACCATTATGAGACAAAGATTATCCTTTAATTTCAGTTACAAATATCACAYATTGATCGACATTTTCGATCAATAGTCAATAATAATTGCCTCTTGGTTTGTGTACTGGAAACTGAACGAATCTAGTGGAATTWAAAATTGTGCTATATGAGATGTAGGCGTGGTTGTTGTCCGACTGCGTCCATTTTCACAAATGGCAAATCTCACCGTTTAGGCAAACACCACCGCAATAATGAATATTCCCAACATCCATCTTCCACAATACTTAATGGCTAGTTAGTAGTCAGATCTTCGCCTTAACTTGCCTTGGCTAGTCCTGCCTGTCCTTTGCATGTCTGCAGCTAATTGTTCTTTTGCAGTTTATCGCCTGCAATCAACATAACAAACCGTTGGATGACTCCAAAGTGTCGCGTTCGACGGGTGCGAGTTCGTGGAGAGTCCAATGGGCGAAAGCACTCGAATTTCCTCTTTGTTGTGGTTGTCGGCGGCGAGCAACACCGTGCTTTACGATACACTTGCTATACTAGCCTTGTCTTCACGGGCATGTCATGTCGATTGGCGGTCTTACGGTTCCGCACGCATAAAAACACTTTATGGTATATATTATATATAGAATGTTCCGAGCGAATGGACAAAATACCGTCGGGCCAAGTACAAGTAACGAAATAAATTATAGTGGAAAAGGCCTGCCACTGCGGTCGGTGAGAGTAAGCAACAATTTTATTTACACTTCGGTTTGCACATCAATGCACACAGACAAGCGAAGTTAAATAAACAAATAAATGGCTACGAAATTGGGGACTCGCAATAAAAGCGGGCGTCACTTGCGGTAAGACGGCGCTGACAAAGGAATACGTATAGTATGTAGGTGTGTTGTGTAACTACACTGTAGCATGTGYATTCAACGTGGGTCCATAAAGTCGGCGCTCAGCTCGTCGTTAAATATATAAACCCTTTTAATAGACAATGTTTCGGAAAGACTCCAAATTTCTATGAATTATTTTCACACCAACTTTTTAGAAGAACAAATAAAAGAGGTGGTCACCAATTAAACCAAATTTTCTCATTTCTCGTAATATTTTTTCTCAAACATATAACAAATTTTCAATATTTTAAGCTTTGGCTCCAATTTGAGTTATAATTAAAAAATTTCTCTGTTTTATTTCAAAAATATTAAGGTATAATAAATTCATTACACAACCTGAATACACATACTTTTTACAACTACTTTGTATATGTTTATAGTATATCTCCACCCACACCCAATCATGTATTTACAGGCATAAGCTTTTACGAAATGAAAAATACTATGTTTGCTCACTGTTAAATCTCTCAAAAGTAAAATGAATTAAATTAAAGGTTACAATACATAAAACAAAGGCAGGCCGCCTCAGTGGCTCTATTGAAAAGCGACTGTGTACACATTTGTAATAATGCTATAAGCATTTCAGTATATRTATATAATTGTATATGTATAAATATGTACTTACTGTATTTTCTGGCACTCAACCACTGGCAGACTAATAAAGCAGTTCAGCTTTATTTGTATTGAAATGTGTAACTGTAGTCGCCTTTCGGGCGCTGCACCCCATGCTAAATAAACCCGAGTGCTTTGTGTATCGTGGATGCTCTTTATTGTTGGCGCACAGGAAGGCCGTGGCATGTAGGTGTTGTGCTGATGTTTATCGTGAAAATAATCGAGGGTTGTAATAAAAACAGATGTTGCAATTTGTACTCATACAACTAACACGGCGCAATAAAATTAAACAAATCTCAGGTGGTCTAGAAAAGCAAATTTAAAAGTAAATATGTCGTTGCGTTTGGCCAGAAAAACTTGTCAAGTTCAAATACCATTTTGTAATTAATATGCACTGTACTCGTTTSCAGGAAATGCGGGTTTTGTATTTGAAAGCGAATGAGATTAACCATCTTGAGTCCCTTTAAAATGGGGTTAGTAAGTAATATGGAGTAACTAAAGTTTAACTTAAGTCAGCTGAATTTAAAACAAGTTCAATACCATATTATTACTTTTTTTGCAACCTATGTACATACTACATTCAATAATGATAACTTCTTATATCGAAATTCGTTGTCAAGTAGCCTGAATGTTTACTTATAACTCAATCTCTCGAAAAAAATTTGTCAATATCCACTTGAACCTAGTCTTAGTGAAGTAAATTGTTATTATTTCAAAACGGACTATAGCTGCAGTAACTTTGAAGTCGCTAATAGCGAATACCGTACTGCAAGGCTACGATTAGCTTAGCTTAGACAGCTTAGAACGCCGGTCCGTTGTGATATCTAAAACTTCTATACAGTAGGTAATAATACCTTCGACCTCACTCTAATCCAAACAATTTTGATATAGCGTCCCATAAGATTTTTRTTATTTGCTTTTTRGTAAGCRTCCAGTACAGACCCMTACSATTGCGGCAAGATGAATTTTTCTAAACTTTGCTAAAAGCAAGTAATTGAGTAGGTTTTCTGAGCCTTGCTTTAGTTCGCGTAGATGCATAGCATCTGGTCGTCGACTAGCACATGCTAAGTGAACGGAAGATCTATTGGTCAAGTAGTAGAACGGAAGACGTAAATGGAAATCCAACTTGGTCCCATTCCGATGTGAGCGGGACGAGTGTGATCCCGGCTTTGCAGTAGCAAGCGATTCCGTTGTAATCAGGCACGCAAACGGGTTGAATGATGAATTGGCTTGATGCTGTATCTAGTGAGAACAGAAGAAAGAATACCAGTCTGCTGTTGCCAGTCTGCTGTTGCCAGTCTGCTTATCTCTTATAAGCAGCCAATTCCTGAAGCCTGAAAAGCACTAAACCTGGATTGGTCTCCTTAAACCTAGCATCGACGCATTTATGAAAAAGCTCATTGGACCTCCTCTACAACGACCCTTCCCCGTCCATATATCTCTCGTTGGTATGTGAGCAGAGAATAGGCCACCATGAATAGCCTCTGCGATGCCGTGATCTAAGTTTTGAGGAAAAAGGTTGAAGCAGGAGAGAATTTCGGCGTATCCCTGTTCCGACACGCTCAGACATCGAATATAATACTATTTGCTTGACTACTATTTCTTAGAGCCCGTTGATGAAGGGATTCACCTTTTCCCTTCAGGTTTTCTTCAGCAGTATAAGGCAATCGATGGCTTTCTTAATCTCGACTCAATTTCTGACCTTCATGAAAGCTTTCTATCAAAGATAAGAACTACGTATTTCACTTTATTAACCGGTTGAAGGTGTGAACCTCCGAAAGAGYGGAGAGGCACGTCTTCGATCTTATACATAGTAGTAAATAAAAGCATTTCACTTTTACTTGCGATAACGGCTAAGCCGCTTCTATTCGCCTATTTGGATACCAAGTTAACCTACTCTTAGGTAAGCTGGTACGCGGTATATACATTTTTTTAACTTTAAGAAAACATTGTCAGTGTAGGCTATTACCCTATCCTCGTTTCTCGAATTCTTTAAGCAGGTCGTTAACCGTGCAGATCCGAACTCTACCCTGCCGGGTGCTCCTGTTAACCTTTCGGGATATCTTCACGATAATCTATCGAATATTTTTAATGTTAGAAAACATCGTGAATATTCATGAAATTTGGTTGGAAATGAAATTGGGTGAGTTAAGGAACATCATTAACATCTCTTGAGAATGCGTAGATTWTAATATTCACGAATTTTTACCGAAGCCTTCTGTGGAATTTTTYAACATCGTTCAAAAAGATAACCAAAACGTTTCTTTGCGCCAATTTTTCCACATTGTAAGGCTGGGAGATTTAAATCCATATTMGTCCACAGTTGAAAATTAGCCTATATATTTGTACACACACAAAAAACTCTGAAGTTATTTATGAAAATAAGCTTTAATTTCTCCCACCTTATTGATTTTTTTGAAAAACACCATTCTAATTTCTGATTACATGCTCAATAAAATGATGTTATACACTTTAATAATAAATACTTTTATTTAAAATCCATAAATATATTATACTTCTTGTTAAGCTTTGAAATCCATGCAATGCCAATGAAGAGAAAAATTACAAAATATTTTAAATTCCTATGAAAAAGAGAATTGAATAAAATTATAAATGAAAATGAAGAATGCTTACTTACCTGTATGTATAAATAACATTTTTGTATTTATGTATTAAATTCTGTTTYATATTAATTAAATTGTTGTGAGAGGCATTGTGGCAAATAGACGCGTTGTAGCACTAGTATTTATTTGTTTATTTGAGCCTTTCGTTGAGTGGTCAAAATATGGCGCACAAATCTAAAATGCGCATATTAATACAAAAGCAAACATGTATGCACACAGCTTTATATATTTCAGTGATTTATAAAATTCCAAGCGTGCCTCCCCTACACTCACCAGCGCACCGCCACACAGAAAGATTCACGCGTATAGTTGCTAATGGCAACGCAACCGCCGCCTGTCTGTTCACTCACCGCTCTCCACACGCCCTAATTGTCGGTTCGACTATCCACCTATCCGTGGCTAGGGTCGACTGTGGGTGCATGTGGTATGCCRCGCAACTGTCATTGAGTCGCTGACGGACGGATTGTCAGTGCCACAGAGCGTATGTGGCATGTCCTGTTTGTGCGCGTGCGGCTTTCTAGTTTATTGCCAACAATTTGTATTTACATGTGTGCTATTTATTATTATTATTGTAATGMTGTGATTCTTTTATTCCTTTTGAAATCCGAATTGTTAGTTAACATTTGCTGTAAACATGAAATTTATTTGCTTTGCGTTTTTTTTGGCGGAGACGTGAAGCGAAGTGAAGCGCACCGAAATCGCATAGAAAACGAATTGGGCAAAGCCAGCATAATGCCACTATGTGAACGCCATGCATGAAATAGGTAAAATACATATACATACATTGTGACCAAAAGGTACCCGGAAATTGTCAATATCTWTTTAGTCRCCTTCAAAGTAATCCCCAGCTGATGTTATACATTTACTCCGACGATATGTCCAGTCTTCGAAATATTTTCCATAAGCACTTTCTCGKTTGGCCTTCAGCTCCTTCAGCGAGTTTAGTTTCATCTCTTCGTGAGCTAAAAACGACTTGTACGGCAAATCTGGCGAATACGGTGGCTGATCRATTGCAAGGAATTTAGTTACAATTTCCGGGTGCTTGTTTGTCACAATTTATAGATATTATATTTCGGCATAGCAGCGCTGTACGATTATAGCACTCCCCCAAACACACTTATATATGCTGTTGAGCTTAAGTTTTTATTGTTTTTGTTGTTTTACTAGAAGTCACTGTTTTTGCTGACAGTTATTACAATTCCATATGTAAATGTTTATACAAATATTAAATATATGTTATGTAAGCAGTATGTAAAATATTTGCAGTTGATTTAATTATTTCAGATAATAAAGTAAATTTACAGGAAGAATTTAGTCAACCAAACGGAAACTTTGTTCTTAACTTTAAATATTTTATAGCAAATAGTCAGAATAGAAATCACCAGATATTCAATATATCCTACGGTGTTAGTGACTCATAATGGTTCACTGTGGTAACAAAAAAAGCTTTACATGAAAACTAATGTTTGAATGCAAATTTTGAATGAAACAACAGGTCAATTGAAAGGTCCCCAGTCTACCATAGTAAAACAATATTTTGGCTCTCTTGAAGGGTTATCCAACTTTTCGATAAAATTTGTGTAGTAAGATTTTTCTTTTGCCTCAAAATAGGCATCATCTCTTCATTCGACGAAAATTTCTTCACAGCTAGCATTCTTTTAAAACCTGAGAAAAGGAAATAGGAGCGGGGAGCCTCTCCTGCACGGTGAAAGCGGAACCGTTTCATGGATTTTTGATGTACATGTTCAGTTGTTATCTTTAGAACGCCTGCTATTTCACTCAATTTGAATTTCCGGTCATTAAAAATTTGTGAATTTTGCTGATCGTCGCTAGCAGCCTCTTTTGGGCGTCCATTGCGTTCACTGTTCGGTGTTCATTTCACCATGTCTAAATTTGGCATACCAATTCTGGATGGCACTTGATGGGGCAGTGTCCGGAAACTCGCCAAGCCAGATTTATGCTTCAATTCTATTTTTGCTTTCAAAAAGCAATATTTTATTATTATCTTTAAAACGCAAAATTTCGTTTGATCCATTTTTTTACAATAACAAAATTTCCTTCACTCAAAATAWTATAATTCACAAAATAATGAACCAACTGTTGATTAAATTACACTTTTGAAGGTGCAGGGCTAACTGAAATCCTCAGGATTTTATTTTAATAGCGTCATATATGTGCCAAACCGGGCACGTTTGACTTGTCCAAATGTATTTGGAGAATAATTAAAGCCTCACTGACTGATGCGCCAACTGATCCGATGAGGGCGCCATATATATACAAATKGTAGACGGTGAAGGTGCGACTATGTAAAAGAAATTATCAGTTCATCAGTCTCAATCTCAGAACGATTTTTGTTCCCCTTTCTCATAACATCTCTCTTCGAAGAATAATTGTCTTTTGTTTTCACCTAACCGAAATTATATTCAAAAATGTCTCGCCTTTAATCTTAGTGATAATGACAAACCACCTGACTTTGAAAACAGAACGGTTGGGTGAGATTACTGCGTGAAGAAAAGTAAAAATTTTTKATATAAATAGCTGGTACTAAGAATTTTAAATAAGTCCCTGAAGGGGTTTTCCTCACCGACTTTTATCAAAAAATCGTCACTGTAAATGAGCAATTTCGCTATGAAGTTTTGGCATTACAGAAACAATTTCTGGATTTGAGATCTCTACTATATTCAGTCAGTTATATAATTTGTTATTTATGGATTTCTAGACCTGTGTTATCCTATAAGTTTGATAAGAGGAAATACAAAGTATGCTCTAATATACTGAATGTTCGGTTTAGCCCAACTCGTTCTAATACGAAACGATTTATTCACGGCATTTTCAAGTTATGAATTGAATACTTTTCTTTTGSCCACTTTATGGTGGTAAAAAATAAATTAAATTACGTGAAAATATTTGTTTTTTGAAAAACACACAGATTTGTGAAAATTGAAWTTTCTGCCCCTCCATTAGTGTTGAAATGTTCGCTCAAATATTTCATTTACAGAAACCAGTTTGTTTGCTCTTACTTTGTCTGCAATGACTGAGTGCGAATGTTATGCAATGACATTTGTGATGACCCTTGCAATATATTTATATCATAATATTTTTCTCTTTGCACTTTTTGCAAACACACCAACAAACACAGCAGCACGTATTGGTTTCAAAGTGCTATTAAAATCGTAATTCTTTCAATTTTCAGAGAACTTTAGTCAAAAATTGTGAAAATATTTTTGTGGACACGACGTAACTACAGTTGTATTTGGTGTGTGACACGTGATCGTGCAGTTTGAGCCATTATGACAGCTCCGAATATAGAGTAGATTTGATGTATATGCTACAAATGACTGCATGTTTAAATACACATGTGTGTGTGTGTGTTAAGTGTATACAAGTCAGGAGCGTGCTGATGGCAACGGGGAAAGTGAAAACCACCAACGTCTGCAGTGTGGCAACTTGAAAATGTTTTTGATTGATGACAGCATATTTCAGCCGTCAGCCGGTTGTGATAAGTAAGCGTATGCTTCGGTGAAGATGAGCTTCTCGGCTACATTGGAAGATGATATCAGACATATATGAATATAAATATATATATATACATTTCTGTATTTCTWAATGTTGATTATTGTACTTATACTTGTATGACTTACGGCACGAAGATGATTAGAGTATGTGAAGTTCGGAGCGAGGGATGGTCGTGGCTTTAAACATTAATGGTGATAGTTTTCTCAAAGATTCCTCAATTTGATACTAAACAAGTAAGAAAGGAAGTCTTTAGCCTATCATACTTTCAGGTAATGGCAAAACTTTGTTTTACCAGTAAGGCTAACTAAGATAAGCATTGAACTGATTGTACTCATATTTGACAAAGGCATGACATAGTATTGTCAGAAAAAGTCTTTTCCCAATAGAAACGGGAATCCACATATTTGGTATATGAGGGCTGTTATAGTGGAAACTCGATATCGACAATTTTAATCGATAAGTGCCACATCACAAGGTTCGTGAAACGTTTTATCTCAATGTATGGATTAGTGGTTGATTTGTATGCACGAAAGTGACAGAATCAAATTGAATTGAATTGAATTGCTATCAGATTTCGCACATTTGCACACTGTCACATAGAATTTCCAAATTAAGTTTGTTTACTTCAAAATGGTCGAGCAGGTCCCCAAATATATTCTGTAGCATGTTGGAAGAATCTGTAACAAAACGTCGCAAAAGTCTGTAGCAATATGTTGCAAGGGCATATAAAGAGGCATAATTAATTTTTATTTTTGAATCTCATTCTCTCAACAATATTTGCTAAATGGCACTTCATTAATTCATCTCTCATTCTTGCAGCTTCCAAACTTTGATCACGAATGAATGAACACGAGCCCAACAAAATATATGGTATTCTTATATTTGAGTTGCTACAAAATAAACTCAATTAGATAAGGGCATGAAATGACATTGAATAAAGGAAATCTAATTGAATATTACCTAAAATAAACATTTGCAACATCAGTAAATAGATTAGTGTGATAAATTTCGATGAAGTAGACAAAAAAGTTTGGTTTGACAAAAAACAGCGCAAAAGTGTCAARTGCGAACAAGCACAAATCTATTTATTTACAAAATGTGCGTGTTTGGGTGTTTAATGGGTAGGCARACCCGGTAGGCAATCGAAGTGGTGGGAAGGCATGGAAACAGGCTTAGTTGTCATGATATTGCGGAGTCATCGCCGATGTATATCGCAAAGTCTTCGTTATAAATKTTCGGTTTTAAAAAGTGATTAAAAAAAGTGTTGCCTACATTTAGGTGCTTCATTAGCATGYAGCTAGTGAAGTTGCATACCAAACTATTTGAATTTGCTAAAACTCATTATAAATTTAAACCACTAAATAAAAATTGTCGAAGAAACAAGCCGTTATATTGACGAAATATTTTTTCGASACAATTTTGGATTTCCTGAAAGTTTTTCTAGGTCCAGGTTTTTTTATTTCCGTGCAATCTACTGGGTATTTATGTAAGCACTAAGCATGATTGTAGCTGCTCGTGAAACCGCAAAATAAATTCTACCCAAAAGTGTGCTTAGTTTTTGTTTGTTCTAGCATCCATTGGATAAAAGACAAAACAAGAAATAACAGACAAAAACAAAAATTGGTTTGGCGTTGTGCCTAAAAACCTAGCCATGATGATAACCGCAAAAAGCAGGTTGCCGTGTTTTGCTTTGCTATTGACTTGTGGTGGAAGCTTTTGCCAGGCTAACGATTGTTATTCAATATGCGGAGCATGCACATGTGCAAATATTGATTTCCGAAAGAATTTCACGCCGCAAATCAGCTGCTGTGCAAGCATTTCATGCTTTCCCCTTCCCATGTATTCTATTTTGGCTTTTTAAATTTAAAAGCACTAAATGTGAGTTCGTGGAAGTTTGATTAAAAGTTAGGCGCGTTTTTAAAATARGCACAACTTTCTGTTTTTTTTTCGCTATTTTATCACTCTTTGCTATCATCTTACCAGCCATCTTTCCAACTCTTCGTCATATCTTGCGATACATTGATTAAGTAGGTGGATGTCGTCTTCGGATTCTGTCACATAACCACGTTATGTTCTAAATTCATAACTTTTAGCGGCTTCTAAGGAAGCCAATTATTTCCTTGCAGAAATATGGAACGAAGGAAAAATTGCAAAGTCAATTTAAACTTTTGAACTTCGTGTTTATATCCGGTTCATTTTGGTGTGATATGCCAATCTATTCTACGCATATGCTTGACTATGAGGCTGTTGAACTCCACGTTCCCTAAAGATGAAATAACTTTAGCTAAGGGAAGTGAAAAAAAAGATAAATCAATTAAATCTTCTCCATGAGCGGCAATTATTAAAAAGATAAATAGTCAAAGCTGACTTCAAATCCAAAAACCAACCATATCCCGTCCAAATATTTAAGTTTGAAATCCCGCCAGTCCTCTGATTGTATAATATGGATGACGAGAATATTTTTAGTAGTACTAGTATCGGATTAATAAATAGAATTGAAATTAAAAAATTAACAAAGATCCGAGGTCAAAATCGCTATCATTAATACTTCTCTAGATATTCGGTAAGCAAGGGTTTATAGAATTTTCATAGATGGTATGTAATAAAAAATCTATGAAAATTCCATACAGCCTTACTTAAAAAGCCGAATATTTCGAGAAGTATAACGATAGCGATTTTGATCTCGGTTCGTTTTTGTAGCAAATAAAATTTCCTATAAGTTGGCCATGTACATTTTGTCTATAGCTCTTGTCATTTGCGAGATATATAGAAAAAAAGCGAATTGCGTGGAAAAGTCTGGTTTAAAGCCTCGTACTATCTCGCCGATGGGAGTTACGATTTTGTTGCACTGGGCACTTTTGTAGAGTGAACAGTTCTGAGAAATATGCGCCTAAAGTCAAAGCGATGCCACAAAATATCTCTGACCTGTCACGATTGTGGTGTCTTTTCTATGGAAAATATTTACATGCCTTGTTCCAGTTCTTAATGATAATATTAAGGGCTAAAATTTTCAGAGAATTTTTTTAGGGCTTTTCCAAGAAAATTTCGTGACGGGATTGAAAAATATTATATATACTCGTATAGTTTTGATTTTAAAGTAAGATTTTCGTTTCGATGATATTAACATACTGATTGTGCTACAAGGACATCGCCGGAGTACTATGGGAATAAGCATCATAGTTCGCGTTTTTGTCTTGTTCACATTCTAATTAGAATACCGCTATACACAAAAGAGTATGAAATTATCGTATAAAGGTATTTAAAGAATCTTTTTTAGAAGTATAGAACTCTTATTTCATTCAAAACTGCACAAAATTAGTGAAAGCATTTCAGGCTATGAGTTTTTCGAGACCCGATTTCAACTACGGCTTCTGCAAATTGTCTATTGCTGGTTTTTAACCGGTCAGTCTTATCAGATTTAAAACTTTAAGCCACTGATATGACCCATTTTTACAAATCTAAGTCCAGATCCAGAAAAGCCTGGACAGTATTCTGTGAAAAGGTAAATACCAAGTATAAACGCTAAACACACATATATCTTGACAACTGCTTTGACAGCTATACCTGTTGGATATTCTACATCTCTAAGCGAATATAAGTATATACTGATTACAAGTATATGCGGCAAAATCTACTAACTTTATCGTTTTTCGAATGACCGCTTAATAAAACTGATATATAGGCACATATACTTGTTGGAAAACCAAAAACACATTGAAATGAGCGATTTCAATTAAATCAGCACAGCTTTGTCGTGTCGCTCGTTGGCATGAGTATTCACACGAAAAACAAAAGTTACAAGCCACTAGTCGGTCCACATAGATACTATGTGTGTAGTGCATGTGTGTGTATGTGTGGCGCAAAATTAAATATAACAACAAGAAGAACAAATCCAAACAAAAAACCGTGTAAGTCAATAACACCGTTTGCAAGTGTGGGTGTTCGAGCACACACCTATTTGTTGTACAAAATTTCACCACACCGAAGCACGTGCAAACTGTGCCTGTTGCAAGCGTCCTTATTTGTATTGTCACGGCCGATAAATATTTGCTCCCAGCACCAATTGACAATTAAATAATGGCAAATAAAATGGACAAATTGAAATAATGGGAATCTGTGAAATGCAATTGATTTTACCACGTAATTGCTTTGGGATTGCATGATGAGTGTGAAAAAGTAACAGAATTGATAGGCGAAATACTCAATTTCGTTTTACCAATGCAAATATGTTCGACTGCATATGGGTATGTGTAATGGTTCTTTGTAGTGGAATAAGGATTATATGTATGTACATTTGGTTCGATAGCAGAAATGTCTAAATAAACGAACGGTATTCGCTTTCACCCTAACAATTGGTTTGTTGTATTAACTGATTTTTTGGTGAGTTTTTGGTATAGACAATACATAATACTTCTACTATATTTAGAGTTATGTGTTAATTATTGCTCACGGCCCAAAATAACCCACATTTTAGCAAAACCCTTAGCTTTCGCTTTAGTCATTTGAAGTGATCGCTTAATGGGGGGAGGGAAAGCTTTCGCGTGTGGGCGAGGTGATATTTATTTCCTCTCTTTTTATTGGGTGTCATTCCTTCTACATATAGTGAGGCGAGATCTTGACATTACGAGCTAGTGCAGATTCGAAAATCTAAGGTTGAGCTGTGTTTARTTTATATCTCAGTAAGTCTCAAATACTTTTGCTGTGCTTATTGATAACTGATCATTCAAAGTCAATTGCGGAATATTTYGTGCCAGAGGGTATACACAATTTCMGCGATTGATTTGGAACTAGAATAAAAATTTTATATTTTTCAACTTATACGGTTTTTAAAAGAGTTCTGTCTAAAAGTTTAACCCGAGAAATTTCCGAAGATATATATAAAGTGGTTAAATTCGGACTTGGTTCCGTCAGAGATTGACGCCTGGTCTAAGTCGCTAGTGTAAGATGAGGAAGATTTGGACACATATCCTTWAAATGGTGTAGTTGTCTTGTAATTTCCAATATGTAGATTATCTAGCTATCTCAAAATGTTTTCATAAGAGTTCCGTATTCTCTCTCCTCAAATTAGAGTATTTTCTAAATGAGATTTTTCTTTTGCCTGCACCAATTCTTCTGACAGTAAACAACTACCACCAATCTCATTCATATTCTCACACAAATATTGCCGACGCTTGCACTCATCCTTTGTAAATCACCCATCCAAAAGATATTTCAAAGCAATAAATCTGGGCATTCATTTGCAAATTGCATTCGAAAGTCAGTAACGCATAAATTACCTAACTAAGTAAGTAAGCAACTGTTTACATTTCAATTAAACTTTTGACAAACTCAACCTACGGACCATGCCCGCGCAGCGGTGTCTGTCTGTCGGCAGAAAATCGGAAAATTCCACAATACTCTGCGAACCGAAGCGATGCGCAACTTTTGTCATCACTCATTCACACCCAGCGCAGGACAATGGCGGCCTCGTTGCAGCTATGGTTGGCAGAGGAAAGGCGCACGCCTTCAAAGGTACGCAAAGTATGCCGTGTGTGTGTAAGTGCAAGTGCCTGCAAGATTTTCGCTAGTTTTGCATTTTTAACTTTTAACTTTATTTAACATAATTTCACTAATTGTCTTTGTACTCCACTAACGCGCCACAAGCTTGTTGTGCGAGCACAAGCGCTAGGCGCTGCCAGACAGACAATGTCCCGATGAAAGACGCCAAGTTGCTGCCTCTGTGTAAGAAAAAAATAGCAAAAACTCTTGAAAGTTGTTGGTATGCCAGTCCGTTGGAATCTCAGCTTGTTCGYAACAAGAATTTCTATTGTCATTTGCTTATCTGTCAAAAGCGTGGCAGCGCTGTTGTTGGTCGCACTAGTTGTTGGCGTGAACAATAAATATTGTACAACAATTTGTTGCTCGTTAACTTAAGTTAAAGTAAAGTTTCCGTGTTGTTTTCGTGTGGCAGGTAACGGTGACGATTAAGGTAGCATTTTCAGTAAAACGATAGTGATTTAAAGTTAAACTTTTTAATTGACTGGAAGGGGTGACAGCCATTCGTTGCCGTTTTTTGACTGAAGAGAGACAAATGGTGGAATGAGATGTTGTAAATAGCTAATAAGCTTAAAGGTGTTGTCTTTAGCAAATGTCTGGAAGCTCAAATGTCTTCCGCATTCTTAGCTATAAAATTTTTTGGCGTGAGCTTCTTTGTTTAAGATGTTTCCTGTGATCCGCTATGTTCTCGGCTTAAGGATCAAGAATATATTTAGAATTTTATA
>NW_017536990.1:1872991-1952642 GCF_001853355.1 Bactrocera latifrons | reverse complement strand
ATTGGCGCCACGTAGCGAAAAGAAGAAACGACTGGCGCGCTGTTGTTAACTCGGCTATAATCGCGTAAGCGGTGTCTACGCCAATTAAGAAGAAGAAGATATATATATTTTTAATAAGATTTAATGAAGAAAACCGACGTAAGAGCAAAATTATCAGAAATTTGCTCAAAAAAATTACTTATCTTGAAAATATCATTTTAATACATATACGGGCCTTACTCTCATCAAAACTTTTAAAATAAAGCCGAATTGCTTATGATCGGTCAGATTTTACGGCAGATGTATCCTAGATAATGTTACCAGGCCATCAATAAGAGAGAAAGCAAGGGATTTGGGATTATTTTCAGGCAAAATTCTATTATGAAACCAAACATTTATAGGGTAAAGAAAGCAACTACAGCACTTTAGAAGCGTAAAACTCCATGAGCAGCTTGCATGTGCATGAGCGCATCAGGTACTGAACGTTATTTTATATCTACTGCTCACAGACTTGTTCTGTATTCAACAGGAATCTAAATAAGCTTTTAGACTGTGGGAATCTTCCAGAATGCCGTGATATTTCAGTAGACCTATCATTCTATTTTACTTAAAACCTGCAATGGCTCGCAGAAAATACTGATGCTTTTGGAAATTGTGAAGCAGRCGAAGTAATCAGAGCATGCAGCACTTTGTGAATAGACTCCGATAAAAAGGAAGAATACAAGCCTGTGGTTTCTTGTAGATATTTAATTGGCCAACATGATAGTCAGGTAATGCTAAGTCTCGGTGAATATGCGTGCGATCGCTAACTTGCTCAACAAGCTACCAAACGTTGCATAAATGGAAAAAAGACCGCACTTGTCGACTTTTATAATATGAAAGGAATGTTATAAGAACTCTAATAGGAGTGCTAAGAGGCCACTCTTTAACACCTTCAATGCAAATTCCAGCTTTTATACGCGTCACTCGGTCGAGGGTTTGCTGACGACACAAATCGAAAGATTTAGTACATATTCATTTGACAAAACAAGGGGGTTTAGTTTTTGTTCGAGAGAGGACTTTACTTCTCAATTGTCAACTCAGTATTAGTTTTTCGGTCTTTTCCAAGATTCGGCGCATGGTGAATATCTGTTCAATTGTTGATTTGCAGGTCTAATACCACACTGATAGGGTTCAAACAGTTTGTTGACGGTGGGCTTTAATCTTTCACAGAATATGCTCCATAGAAACTTTATTTTCTGCATATTTTCTAAAAAAATATCAATTTCCACCACTCGCACAATTTATCCAAAAAAATCTTCAACATTATGTCATCAAAGACTCCGGCTCTTCCCTAGCCGGCCGCGACCGAAGACAGTAATCCTACAGATTTTTGCATTCTACCGTGCACCCACATAAAAGCTTTTTACACTTTATTGCTTCGCTGCGCACGAAAATATGCCGCGTAACACTATGCTATATTTTTCGGCATATTAACAAACTCGAAGCGCAGCTTCCTTCGGCACATTCCTTTGTAGTGCTTTTCTTCTAAATTTCATTATTGAAGCCATTATGCGCGCTCAGTGTCACGAACAAACTAAATTCGGAGTAAAAAATTTCGCGCAAAAAGTTGGCAACACATACACACGGAAGCTTGTATGTGTGCGTTAGTAGTGGCAGTTTGTGGGTGTGTGTCAATGAAGTGAAAGGAGCGTCGTAGGCGCTTTCCGTTTTGAGTTATTGCTTTGTAGATATTAGTTTGTCGCGGGCAGCTTAGAAGACTGCTGCAGGCACATATCTCTAACTGCTTCACATGTAAATACGCAAGTGTATACTTCTAGTCGTTTATCAGTGTCTTCCATTGTGGCGCCTTTGCGCTTAGGCGATAATAAAATAAAATAAAAATCACTCACAAACACAAACAAATCGTGGCCGATTTGCTATTCTTCTTTGGCTTTGACGTTGGCAAACAGGCGTGTGGCTTGCCTCTCAGCTTGCTGCGCCGTTTTGCTGTTAATTCAAGTGGCATAAATTGTTGACAATGCATGAAGTATGAAAAACAGCGCAAGAAAAAATAGTATTAACAAGAAAGTGTGTGTGTAACATTAGAGGCGGAAAGTGTGAACATTTTTCTTACTTCACTACAGATTGCCTATAATCGCAAGCTTGCACAGCGCTGACGAGAATATGCTTACGCACTGCAATACATGCACATATGTATGCCATGCATATAYATAAATGTGTGTATGAGTGACATGTTTGAATACAACAAATATGCGTGTTTTTTTTTTTAAATTTTTTATCTCGCAACTATGGCTGCCTGTAATATGAACGCTTGTAAGCTTTTTGGATAGCCCGCAGCGCAGTATTTAACACACCAGCACGTTGATAATAATATCCTGTGTACGTCACAGAAATGTATACATATTGTACATATGTCTGATATCTCAAGAAGTATTTATCTTTTCAATGTTTAACCACACACACATACATACATAGGCAAGCAATTTATTTTTATTTTTAAATGCGCACAATTATTTGACGCTTTTTGGGATCGCGTAGGTGTAAGAGTATTGTAACAGCGCTTAGCGCTTAACTTCTTTACAGTTTTGTGTATTTTTTTCTTACATTCGAATACCCACACGATTTTGGTTTTATAATCATATTTTTTATGAAATTTWGGAACTCGCCTATACTAAGAAATCTAAGGACTAAGAAAATCTTAGTTTTTATTTCTGTCTAAGCACTTTAAAAGTATTTTTGTTATACAGAAGTATTAACTGGTAATATGCCTATATACCAGAAGCTCAGGAAATACCAGCTGAATTGCAATACAATTCATCAGTTGAGTGGTTCCAAGAATCGGTATTCAAGTGGAAATGGCCATTGCCGTGGTCGAATAGCGGTGAGCTGGCGCTAGCACTGGCCAAGCTTGGTGTTTAGTGTGATTTGCAAGAAATTATCTTCTATGAGAAGTCAGGAATCGCCCACAAGCGGTGACCTTTGGCCAATGGCAGAGGAATTGTGTTGCATCAGAAGCTTTGCAAGTTTAGTTGAGAACTTGCACAGACCACAGACACAGAAAAAGCCGAACAATATTTTAGATTTTATGCTTGTCTTACTTGGCTAAGCGAGAAGTAACTRCTGCATCATCGCTCCGATTAGATTATAGCAGATAAGATCACTGAAATAAAGAAGGCTTTCGAAACATAAGCAGGCACCGGCAATAATTGGCGGTCAAATTGCTTGATATTTTTCATCTATCTAATTTCTTAAAGCCACTTGTCACTTGACACATGACTTGTAAATATGTATTTCAGGGAATTTATATTAAAGTAATGTTCAAATTTATACTTTTTATCGACGGATTTTTAGAATTTTCTGAGCTTTAGCGTCTAATGTATACTGAAATGTGACTTATTCTGATAATAATTTACTTTAATATTTTGCACTTTCATATACAAAACTTTTAACCCGATAAAGCCGGATAAAAAGAGAAAATCGCCCATTTCTCGAAATTTCATATATTTTGCACTTAAATAACGAAACAAACTCCGCGAAATACCATAAGCTGCCGCGCCTTCATCAATCTGGCCGATATGGAAAAAAGATGACTACAATCAAATCTACCAACCTGCTGCCACTTCTGACAAGCCAACCCGCTGTTCGGGCAACAAAAATTTCTGCGTACAACCCGCCGAACGCAGCCGTTACATCTTTTAATTGAATTTCTTGCTGTTTGATGTGGTGGGAAGTACAGACAAATCCGCTACAAACGCATACACGCACACATACACGCAACCATAAAACAAAACGAATCTGCATTGATTGCCAGGGAGATTTATTGAGATTGGCCATTGAAACAACCACGRCGGCGGCGTCTAACTGGCTGACACGGCTGTCGGCTGACATTTTTAATCGCGAGCAAAGGCGAAACAGTTGGTAGAAAAAAGTTCATAACTCAATGTGTTGAAGTGAAGGCGTGGCACATGGCTCCAACACACGCTTAACAGCCTATAATCGAGACAATCGATGGGCGTGTAAAAACAACAGCGAGGCAAACAACGCCTCGCAGTGATACCATCAAGCGTTTGCTTGCCACACACAACACTACACGCACTCATACATACGATACCTACAAAGCACGTGTGTGTGTGTTTACAATGCTCTGTGGCTCAGCAGGCGGTAGCGCGATTCGTAAGCAACCGTTGGTAGAGTCTGCGGGCTCTAGTTAATAATACCTGCGATAGTTTGATGCATGGCCTCACGGGTATGTGTGTGTGTGTGCGGAAACGCGTGAACCTTGTTTTGCTACTGATTGTCAGATAGGTTCGGTTGTAGTGAGCGCGCCAAAAAAATCAATCAAACAGCTGAAATACTTGGCGGTGGCGTTGATGACGGCGTTTGCGGTGCTGTTGCTGATTTGCTTTTTACTCCATGTTTGCTTTTTGCTTCTCCTCGACCATTCATCGTAACGTCAAATAACTGTCGTATATGCGTATGTGTGTATATTTGGCTAGCAGTGGTTGAAAGTGCAGTGCAGTTGGATTAAATCAAAATTTTGTAACAAGGACACTTTAATAGAGTAGTGTTAATTTGTTTAAATTTAAAATAATAATCGTTGAAATAGATTTGTCTTCGATTACTTTAAGATAATGCCAACTATGTTAAGTATGTTACGGTTTAAAGCTTTGAGTATGGGTTTCTGGAAGTAAATTGGTTAAAATTTAAGATTTATAGTATTTTCCGAAATATTTAATATTACACTCCGCTCAAGTTTTATAAGCAAAGTCTTTTATYGGATTTGGGGCAACAAGATGTTTAGGAACGATGATAATGAAGGCACRAGGGAGCTTTGGAACTTTGTTTATAATATAAATATCTTGTGTTGATTTGGAAAGCGGGTTATTTAAATTGGCTGTTTCTGGTTTCTTGAAAAAAATTAAATCCCTCTAAAAAAGATTGGTTATTGATCTTATATTACGTCCTTAACAGAGCTTTCTTATTGCCACTCTTTAGTTTTGCTTCAATAAGCTTACGAAATGATGTTCAATTTTTGTAGGGTAGACCGCTTTATAAGTCTCGTTTGTATCTATGATAAAACTAATGATACGGTTGATACTTTTTGGAACTCCCGTTCAATTTGTGATCTCAGCCGAAATGCCAGAAATCTTTTCTTTGAGTTTGAAGCTACTTTATATAAAGAAAAGTCCTTTCCACATTTCAATTCATCGGTAACTACTTTTTAGACTTTCAACAAGCAATCAAATACAGCAATACTTACATATATTGAAAATAATACCATTTGTTGCTAAGAGACTCACAAAATAAGCAAAAAATTTCCATTTTGCTCATAATGGATGTTAAAGAAAAAATTTTCGATCTGTTGTAAGCAACCATTAAACACTATTTTTATTTATATTTTATCGCATTGAATATAAATTGCCACTATCATTGCACCACACTCCCCCTCTCACAAAACTCAACTTTGAATTTTTCACAACTAGAGTAAGAAATATTGTATGTGMTGCGCGAGTGCGACTACGAATATTGCAAATTAATTCAAAGCTTTGTTGTATCAGCGAAACTTCTCGTATTGTCCGCTCGCCGTCAGTTCCTTTACGACTACCGTTATTCCCTCCCAACGCCTTTTTTGTCATTTGCAACGCGCTCGAAGTCGTTTGAGAATATTACTGCCACACTTATTGTTGTTGGTCGTGTGTTCCATGGTTATTTTTATTATTATTATTATAATTCTTCTTTGCATACAAGCATATGCACACATCACAGTCTCTCTGGCCTGCACCTTCCAAGTAAGTGAGTGGTAGCTGGTTGAGATTATGCGGCAGCACACATCGCAGAAATGACACAATGGTGGCTGCACCTGTGAAATGGTTCACTTATTGGAAATACATTCACTTAGCGAGCATGTACATTTACCGTTACGAGCTTTACTTTTACAATGCTGATTTACTTTCTCACCCTTCCCTTTCTTTTTGGACCTCACCCGTCTTTATGTCTTGTGAGCAATAAAATATTTATKGTTCCGTCTCGGTAAATATGTGTACATGAGGAATTTTTAAATTGCTGATATGTTCAAACRTGATAGTAAGAATATTTTATGTGTATGCATATTGCTTATAATATCTCCAGTATTGTGTATTTCACTTTTGTATACATTTTCTCTATGTCGAGCATTGGCTTGCAGACGCAGACTTTATTCTTTCGATGTTTCTCTTTGGCCGTGGCATTTTTGCAACCGTTACATGGTGTCTTTTAAATAACTAAATATTAACTGAGTAATTTTATGAGTTTGTATTGTGTGCTTCACAGATGACAGTTGAAATACGCCACACAAAACTGTTGTAACGTTGCTTTCTGAAATATTACTCATACGCCGTGGTTGTCATACTAGTAGCTGTTGTACTTTAAAGGCACATCCATTGTTATGCATGTTGGCCTCCAAGAGTATAAAGAAGATAGGCATTTTCACCACTATTAAAAATTTAAATTCTACTATTACTGTTATTCATCTCTTATGTGATTTTTTTTATTTAAATGATTTTGTTATTTCCCGTCTGATATTTACATATGTGAATATTGATTGTTAGAAAAAGTACCTAAAATGATAAAAAAAAATATTATGTAAATCGGAAGCAGCCGAAAATTATTCGAAGGTGCATGGCTTAGCTAAAGAAAGGTTAGGTTAGATGGCTGATCGTTCCAGATGGAGGGGATCACACATAGACTGATATGTACAGTCCCCTTTGAAGCTACTACAGTTGTATATGCGCTACTGATAAAGTGCCTGGAGCATATGACAAATCTGATAAGCTTTATTTCTATTTATGCCTTTTTACCTCAAAGCCTAAAAGTAAGAGATCCTAGAATTTTAGTCTGGCAAAGGCGGACTTTGTCACTGCAGAGTTGTTAGCAGCTGACCTACGTCTGGAAGACGCACAGTGGTCAGCGAGTTTTCCACTCATACGGCTCGTTCAAAGAACAGTCAGAGTTCGGCTCGCAGGTGATTCAAGTTTTAAGATGGAACCAAAATGTGAGAGAATCTTTGAGTGCTGATAGTAGCTGTCATCCAAGTATTGGGAAAGAGAGTCTAAATGTGTACAAAGCAAACATAGTATTTCATTTTCACAAAAATCGATATACACAGTTTTCATTTCAGAAGGTTTGAACATTCCAGCACTATGTGTGTTGTTTATAGTAATTCAAAATATTCTTCTCAAACAAAAAAGGGGATTAATTCGTTTGAGAGCGAAAATAAACGACAGTAGACTGTATGGTGTTTCAAGATGAGCCGAATCCTGAAACCGAAAATGTTGCCACCATACCACTCGAAAACGCCGAACAGTAAATTGTGAATGGTATGCAACCTTTTGTTTCCCAGTTATCTGAGGAAGTGAGGATAACCAGCCTTCGAAGACGGATCACTCTTCACCACGACATAGCGAGCTCTCACACATCGACTGAAACAACTGTGTTTTTGATCGCGCAAAACATTGATTTGGTGAGTAATTGTTTGAGAGATACCTAAATCGGAGTGGCGTAAGTGATTCGATAATTACTTAAAATGCATGCAAGAGTGTATAGATCTTAAAAAAGAATATTAAGTCATACGTTTTTGGTAAATGTAATGTTTCCACAGTTGTTCTCTGGGAATTATAGTGTTTCTTGTTATTTTCCTATTCCCATTTCTTTAAAGATAAGAAGAACGGGGGGCATAGTTTGGTTGACCTAACTCTTGCTTGAGTTTTTGTTGCTTTTATTATCCGCATTTCTGAACTTTTGCAGAGATGAAACAAACTGTGAAAGCAAGAATTTCAAAAACTACTGACATTTGTACCTTTTTTTTTTGTCTTTAGGATAATGCTCAAGGTAGGTTTTTTTCACGTGTTTAAAACTTGAATATCAAAGATCGCATTTTATTGCATAAAGACACTTACTACAGAATTATTAGTGTTACTGTTTGTCATACCATGTGCACGTCCAGCCACTGAAAGACTCTCATTCTTGAACCTGTTATGGCTAGACGCATAATTGGGGATTTGTGGATTGGATTGAATAGTATTTTGGGAGGAAATCCGAGTTACATATACAAAAAAAAAAAAAAGAAAAAAAAAAAAAAAAAAAAAAAAAAAACAAAAACACAAAAAAAAAAAAGCGGAAGTCGCTTTAAATCCGGCTTATCTCGCTTGTATTAAAAGTTTTTGAAAAAACATTTGTTGGATAAAAAATGATGACTTCAGTGTGTACAAAGTGCTGTCGGCTTACTGACTGGCGCCTGGTAGCGCTAAATAGCCGTCTTAATGTGTTAATTGCGCACACAGCAATATCGGCAACAAAGGCCACCAGTAGCTACGCCACAGACACACACATACATATGTAGATACGCGATTGAAAGTTTAAAATGCAGATTCAGCAAAAAAACTGAAAACACGAAGAATGTCACCAAATAACTGTTGCAACAAGAAGGGCAACAAAACGCGAATTGTGTGAGGGCCGTAAATTTGCGACGCCGCTGGTGGCATGCCATAAAATCGTACTCAAAAAGCCATAAATATAAATTAAAATAAACACGGCGACAAAAAACTTTATCTATGAGCCAGCACAGGAAGGTGAGAGGAAGCTGAAGGAGTCAGGGTTGCCAAGTAAAAAATTGGATAAATGAATACTTAGGTGTGCGCAGGCAGAAATGGCTGAGGGAAAAGGCAGTATGGAAGTAAATTTTCAGCGGCAAGTATGAAGTAAAATAAATATACAAAAATAAGAAACTAATTTAATAAATTAAATGGCACCATCAATGATGTTAACGAGACACTGAAACCGGCCACGCTGGCACCGTTTACGGAGGACTTCCAAGAAGGCCGCAGCGGCGAGACCAGACGCAAAGCTCGACACAGTAACAACAACAGCAGTGAGAGTGTGTAGGTATTCATGCTTCGACGGAGCAGCAATGTCCACAAATACTCACACGCACACATGCACACATACCCAAACATCATTAGTTCGTTTTTTGTTGTTGTGTGTCCTTGTGTGTGTGTGTATGTGTTGGCGGTGTGGGTAAAATTTAAAATGGCGCGTTGATCGTAAACAAACTAAAATAGCACTCACTTCCGGATAACGGTTACACCACGGTTGCACCATATTATTGACGACAATGTCACTTACCTCTTATGATGACCTGCCTGCGCTTGCTGCCGGCCTGYCTGTTGCCGTCTGCCTTGGCTGCAATTCCATGCGGAGCCTCCGTTGTCTGCCGCGCGACTCGAGTGCCTCGAATGGCTTGTGTTGGCGTTATTATTGTTGTACACATTTATTTTTTCTCCGCCTCATCTGAACGAGTTGTGTTGGCAGCGCATTCAATTCGATTTTATTGTAAATAACAACAGCGGCTGCAGCAARAAATGTAATAATATATTGATACATATACATACACACCCGAGTATACACATATATGGAACAGAACAGCGTGGGAGTGGGCAGCAGCAGGAACGTCAGGGCAAGGACCTTTGTGGCAACGTCGGCCATTGCTAGTCAGCCTTAAAATTAAAACTCTCTAGCGATGAGCAAAGGAAGAAGTGAACATATCCACGACATACACATACATATGCGCACATTTTATCGTGTCACACAATATGACTCCGATGGCCGCTGGCGTTTATTTGTGCCACGGTTGAGCAGTTATTGCGCGGCGACGGCCACACTATGCCGCCTCGTTTCGTTGATATTTTTGCAATATGGCGCTTGTTGCTGCCRGCGTAACCATCCTCGCCTCGCACCCACACCACCACACTCACCTTAAGTCAGCCACCTTGCAACAGTTGGCCGGTATAGGCCACTCGATTTGTCCACATCGTAATGTGACACAATGCTGCTTTTACGAGTTCTCTTCTTCTTGCCAWTGTGATCGTTGCCGTTGTTGCTGTTGTGGCTGTTGTTGGTATTATTATTGGTTGACCAGTGAGCCGGTCAACCATTGGGCTGGTTAGTGCGTTATTTATTTTATTAGAAATTACTTTGTGCAACTGATTGCGTGGGCGTTATGCTCTTACAATTTTTCAACAATTTTTATGGCATTTCCGTCGCCTGGAGTAGCGCTCTGTGGGCGAAGTAGTAGATGAGGCGCAGAGTACAGTTAGGTATTCGGTGTTTGGGGTAGTGGGCGCATTTTTTTATGGGCTTAATGGCTTACTTTTCAGCTCCCAGGTATTTAAAACGTTAAAAAGTCTTTGAGATATAATTATGGAAGTGAATTTACTTTTTAAAGCCGACCGTCTCGGATATAATTTATACATGCTGTTAAAAGTTATGTCCTGCAAGCCAGCTTACCTGTATTCAAGTGATCTCACAATTAACTATAKAAATATAAATTCGCTTAACGCCTGATTACTTACTCACTTAAATACTTATACTTAATACTTTCATATCAAGCAAATTGAGCCATACATTTCTTTTCACAAAAATACTTTGAAATCCTTAGCTATTAAATCTCACCTAGTCCTATGCAAGCACAGTCCTTATTACTATAAAAACATAAACAGTTTTGCAATATAARAAATACTAATACCCGATTTCCACGCCTCCGTTTAGGCCTCTTGAATTAAGTTGAATTCCTTACCTGGAGGGGTAGAGCAACTTGTAGGATGGAAAAAGAATATATATTTTCTAGAATCATCAGGAAGTTGGCAGAAATCACACAGAGGGTTGACGTTTTGATGGCTATTACCATTGCATACAACACCTCATTGGTTGATTGAAAAGTATGAAAGGAAGGTGAGGAGTTCCTGACCCCAGCCAGAGGCATTGAAGCCATCAGCAGCCCATTGAGCTTTCAAACGAAACCTAATTCAGTTAAGTTCAGTAACTTGGTAGAATGTCGAGAATCGTGGAAGATATGCGGTGGAAAATATACCGTCTGAACTGGTTGAATGCTAAGCATTCACAAACTGTTCACAAACTGTTCATTCATCAACCTTCACATCCTCTGCATTCTGCCGATTCTTTTTAATCAAGTTTCAGAAATTGACAATTAAGGAGCATAAGAACTGCTAAACGCATGATGTGTTGGAAAATAATTGCTGCAGGTTGTTCACATGACCGCACGGCAATTTTCTWAAACACATTAAAAATGGTATCATTAAATATTTAGAATTAGAATTATTAAATTTTCTTCTCCCCCATTCGACGTTTTTGYCTCTCTTGGCACTTCAAATCAATATGTGCGCTTCATAGACAACACACACTCGCATATATGAAACACCSTTACCTTTCTATACATAGATGTATATGCATATATTGCAGCGAGCTTTAATAACTTTATTGCATTTGATATTCATACATAACTCACACATCTACCCACCTATCCACCTGTCGGCTGTCGGCTGTGAAGCTCAAAGCGCACAAAATGTTTAAAAACGACCACGTCATGCCAGGCGTTTCAATCGGACGCCAACAAACAAACTCCTGAGTGCCGGTGACACATGCAACAGCGGCCGCCTGCCATATTAGTTTTAAATGCAAAAACTTTGATATTTTCATGGGGTCATGCACACCCAAACCAACACCCACACAAGCATACACAAGTGTACGSTTATGCCAACCAACACACACATTTACATTCTCCCATAAATATTCATATGAGAGGACTGTCTGTGACGCTTGTCCGACATAGGCTACAGTGCATAACGGTTTTTAGAAGTTTACCAATGAATTTCAGCCGCTTAACATACACATATACATATAAAGAATATGGTTTTTTGTCGGCGATTCTATGAAAAGTACAAAGCCAAAGGACACYAATTTCTGATGCAGTTTTGCGCAAATTTCATACGCTCACAAAATAGGGCGCTCTCAAAGAAAAATCTCTGCTTTCGAGGGAATTAAGGCAAAGAGCCAATAGTTATTTACTTGCTTTTAAAGTGCTTAAGTTTCACATTCGCCKTTCATTTATGAAAAATTCCAAGAAATGAAGTGTGCGAAGTTAATATTTCAATATTTCTACGAAAACGTTTTTCATACTTACATACACGTGTGTACCCTCTGTTGGTAGTTATGAACTAAGTGCTCTTAAATAATACGAGGAAATACGAGTGCGACAAGAATGTTGAGTTGGTCTAATATCAAAATTCTTTGATCACTGTGAAAAATATGTTTTTTGAATATCTACTAATGAGGTCTCCATTGCGGCTATATTTTCTCATTTGACTCAAATTTTAGTACCAGCGAGTTGACTTTTTAATTTTGAAAACGTAAAGCTGTCACACGCGGCAGTTTGTAGCGATATCGGAAACATGATGCAGTACGTTGGTAATGTAAAAGAGTAACTTTTTCGTCAAATGATGAAAAGGCAAAACGTACATTCCAGGGCTCTGCGTGCGGAGGTGTTCAAAAGCTACGCATCCGATTTAACTAAAATMATATTACTTTTGCGATCTAAATTGAACATTATTGAAATTTTCTGAATACCATCTTGTCTTGTTTTTTCAAAATTTGGGATTTTGGAATAGGGTTTAAGAATAAGAATGAATTTTTGAGTYAGTTTTAACTTTATTTCTATTCAATAAAGTTCATATTAAATTTCAATCAGACACTCTTGTCGAAGGCAGAAGTCAGAGTCCGCGCAAGAAGCAAAGCGATAATATTGGGCGAGAACGAGCGATGCACCACAGCTATTCTCCTACCAACTGTCGCTGACGAACTAAATGCATGCTCAAAATCAACGAATTTGCGGCGGTACGTAAGGACACTCCAATTAACAACTAATATGTGAGTATTTTTGCAACAAGATGTAACTGCAAACGTTTTGGCAAAGCAACTACTAGACATTAGTAATAATAAAGAGGCAGTGGAAACCTCGACCCGATTCATCACATTACCCACAGAATTCTGCCACATCAAAAAGGAGCTTAATCAGCGTATTTTTAGAGATATAGCGCAACAGTTCAATAATTGCCTGGATGAACGAGCAATAGTGGCAAACAAAAAAAAAAAAAAAAAAAAAAACACAGATACTAAGGATCTCATGCGACCATTCAAAATTTTCTTCCAGGATAGTTGGTTTCCTTCAAATCAGTGGACACCAATATGAAGCACGATAGTTAACTATCCCACGGAGTTTTTAAATTCACAGAAATTGCCTCACTCCTCCTTATAACTTTGCAGTTTAAAGAAGGATCAGTTGTCAACATGCTGCGAAAAATAATTAAATTCGACTTTGCAGTGGAACAAGACTGGCTGTGAAAAAGCTGATGAATGAGGTTATTGAAGCAACAATAATGAAAGGAAAATACATAGAAGAGGATATCTTGATCTTGCACATACCAATGATTCCATTCCATTTTAAACGCTTAAAATTTTCAGTATTTTTATTTTATTTTCAAATTAATATATCATTATTATTTTATACAAAAGTTTAGGTCTTTTAATTCTTAATAGTTTACAATCCAAATAATAACTAATTTTTTCAACCACTTGTCTGATTTTGGTTTCCAAAAAAGCCGCCAATCATTTCGCGATTGTTTGTGAAATTCCGCTTAAACTATTTATTAATAGCAACTAATTTAAATATGATAAATGCAGAAAAAGTTAATGTTTTTTATAATTATTCATTAAGGGCACTTCAGCGGCAGATGCTCCACTTAATGTGCAATTGAGTGGTCAAAAATGTGTTTTTCATTCGATTTCGTGGCGTTCGCATCGCGCAAGCGCAAAAGAAAGTCATCAAGCTAGATCAAAAATAAATGCACACGCATTAAAAATGGATGTAGTCAGAAAGTTTTGCACGTTATTGCCTTGTATATACAGTTGTACATACACAAACACACATACATGTGCTGTCAAGCGCCATTGAGCACACKAGCTTTGTGAATTTATGTTTTACAATATGAAATTTATCCATTCGCCGTCTGTTTTGCATTGTGACGCAGTTTGTTTAACACACCAGCGCGTTTGTAATTCAAACACTCGCATGTGTGCGTRTGTGTGTGAGTTGAGACTTTTTCGTCACTTTTTACAGCATTCAAATTGCTACTTCCACTCCTACTACGCGCCGGCCCACATCGCTCCGACATCGTTMAGTGGGTTAGGGCGCCTCTCGACCGAATGGCCAAATGCCTATGTATGTTGTTGTAAACATTGTTGTATTTGCGTTTGCCTGCGTGTGTGGCAGAAGCTATGCAACGCTGTTAATTGGCTTAAACTCGATTTTTTATGCTTGGTCATATCTTCGTGCACATAAAAGTAAATACATGGTGTTTTCGAAAAAGCAAGCATTCAYTTCTAAAGTTTGGTTTAAAAAATGTTTTTTGGGTAGTTTTACAGAAGTAAAAATTAAGGGAATGATAAGGATAACACTACTCRACAAATSTGATGAAAAGATTTGYGATTGATATGCTAAGGKSTGTGTGGGGTATTTGAGGTGATCTGATGACGAATGTGAGTACAAAATTTTCCTCCAATAGCCGCTMAGATCACATCCGCAGAGTRTCTGTACACCAGTGTAATCGAAGCATTTTCGATCGGTTATTGGCTTGTCGACAAGAGCCGTCATATCACTAGACAGTCACCCTGTATCTGCACGTATGCACGCGGATTTCTATCACAAACAAATGAGCTGTGGCAGCAGCATGCGAACAGTATTGCCACCAACAGCGGCAGCCAAAGCTGTAGCACAACAATAAAACAAAATCAGCACAGCGCCGACATCAATAACAGCAGCCAGCATCATCAATATAGTCAGCAACGACATTTGATTAACTACATTCGCATTTCTACCGTCGTCCTTTTTTGTATTCTCCGCGCTCGCCGTGGCATAATGCATTTTTTTCGACCGCTCGCCGAGCAATCGCTTCGCTGAGCGCCTATCAGCCTGTTGCAGATATGCAATCAGCKCGCACATACACACCTACACATACATGTGTGTGTGGTTGTATGGTTGTATGGTAAATGCTTGTTTGAGTGTTGTTATGAACAAATGCCGCGCTGTGTGCTTCCCGAGCATTTGCACGTAGGGACTTCTTTTTCGCTTCCTCGTTTATGAATACTGATGTGTATGTTAAATCAATTTGCCCACACACACACATGTGCAGCGACCGGTGACTCGCTGCGCCAGCTTTCCGCCTGTTGCTATGTCCAGCTGCTCGCATTAATTTGAATTGAAAAAAGTGAATTAAATGAAAACGCCTGGTGCGAATCAGCTCCACATGCGCCATCGAATGGTAATACGGATTGCAGTTTGTATATTTTTACAACGCACGTAAAATTATGTACTCACTTACATATGTTGCTATTTTTATTTTTTAGCTGGTTTATCCAAAAATATGCGTTTGATGGAACTTTGAAAATTTCGGTGCGAATGATATTTCGAAACGCCGTTACCTCATATATTACATTAGAATGTATAGTATATGTATATTCGTGTCTAATACTACTGTTTTGCAAATGCATTCCTGCAAATCTGTCTCTTATACACATCTAGATGTGTATAAGAGACAGACCTTATCACGTATTGTTTGTTTGAGTGGGAACCTTTAAATTGGTGGTTAAAGCTGTGCTTTACTGTTCCAACACACTTTAGTAAACCTTCTTAATTATGTTTTCCGCTTAGCAAATAATACCAAATCTTTAAAGTTATTTTTCAGTCTTCGGAGCTGGCTTAAAACTTGTACAAATGGCTTTCAACATGTTTGGGAACTTGCAGCCGAGCTTTAACAGGTTTAGTTTTGGCACACACTTTTTTGATACTCAGAGCTTTKAGTTTCTAAAGTTGATATCAATTAAATACATTCTTTCAGAAGATCCAAATTGCCTAAAAATATCTCTTAAAGGACATCTCAGAGACAGCTTGAAAAGTTTGTGATAAGAGGAAGCTTAGGAACGAGTTTAAATGATATATAGTATAGCTCAAATACAAAAGAAATTATCAGACATTAAACAGCAAACGACTGTATGAGTGTTTCACGATAAGGCGAATCCTTCAAGATTTGTTCACGCACGAAGCACTTTTAAATAAATGTTTGCCAGTTTAGAGATGCCCTAGATACGTCGCAACCATACCAGCAGAACAATAGTTAACATTTTCTTTTTGGAAAGATATATTCACGAACAAAGTTTACAAATTATTCAACTTTGTTATCAAAAAAATTGTTCTGCAATTGCAAATTTCGGATTATRAGAAAGGATTTGGGCTTGCATCCGTAATAAAATTGTTCTGAAGCAATGGACCGCCGTAATTTTGTTTTGGAACAACTTGAAAACGATAACGTTTTTTTTTAAGAAAATCATCTCCATTGAGAATCGTTTGCTGTCTATTTTTGTACCATCCCTATTGAAAAACCAGTTTGAATAATTGCTGCCCAACTTTGCAAAAGGAATTATCGACCACTTCCACAATCGTTAASTAAAAAATGCTTCATTTAAACTGTACAATAATTTTAGTTTAAGGCTTATTTAGCGCAAGTATTAAATACAAAGTTATGTTGGAAATTCAAGTGTACGGAGCAGGGTGGATAWATGTAGTTCMCAAACCGAGTGATCGCATAAGATATTGACGTGGCGCCGGTAGGATCGATACGTTGCAGCGGTTATCAGGCGAGGACGAATATTGAAAGCGAATGTGTGTAATTTGTAGTTAGTTCCTAAGGTRTTAAATTTCAACTGAAAKTGGGCGGTGCCGTGTCTGATTATTCTACTGGGTTTTACGCTGTCAATTTGAAYTTTCATATTGGGGCGCACACCGTGATCGTTGCGGCTTAAACATCAGAACCAGAAAATAGTTTCCAGTTCATTCCTCAATTTATCACTATTTTTAGGTTTGATAACAGGAAGTTATTTAAATATTTAAATCGTTTCAAAATCAAATATCCACAAGCGCACTCTTCAAATTCAATTTAAACTTAAACAAACAACAATGGAGTTATGGTGCCTACGCCTATTAGTATGTGCTTAAAATACGAGCACATAGAAATAAAATATGCAATTACTGCAAAACAAAAGAGATTTCGTTTCGAAATCATTCGAAATTTATGCTCGCACATAGTCAGTCAACGCATTTTCCRCGAGCGTACCGATTTTACACACAATACAACAAGACTAACCAACAACAACTGRTTCGCAAACAGCAATTACTCGCCCACACAAACACATACACACATGCGCTGATGTGAATACATTTAAATATGCACATTCTGCAAAGCTGAGTGCTTAATTAGGCTGGTCAGTGATTACAAGCTATTGTGATGCTGTTGTTTGCCGCTTTATTGACTTATTGTTGTTGCTGTTGTTGTTGTTGGTGTTGCTGCTGTTATGGCTTTCAGTGCTGTTTAGAGCTGYTTGAGTATCAGTGTCGACATGGCGCAAAGTTTCATCCAATAAACGATAATGCCACAAATAATAACATTGTAATCAGTTTTATAATTAATGCTAATTCCGCTTGCCAAATCCTATCAACTCACATAATTTTTAGGCGGATTATGCGCGTGAATTAACATTCTGACAATTTGGCAATTTTCCGAACAAGCGAGATTAATTTATGCGCGCACCAATAAGTAGGCGGTKGGAGTGGCAACCGCAACCACACTGAGAGCGAAAATGTGGCCTGGAGTGGTGTGTGGGGGCGTGTGTGGGGCCGAACAAGCCAAGTGCTACAACTAAGTAGTAAAACGTGTTCGACAGCGCCCGCACCGCTTCATCGCTTTACATATGTACACGCGTATATTTACTTGCGTTGATCGGCAATAAAACAAAGTGGCTAGTCGGGCGCAAACAATGGGATTTGGCAGCTTATATTAAGTATTTGCGCTTACGTCTGTGGGTATGTGTGTGTGTGCGCACGTCTGTTTGCAAACAGAATCTGTAATTAAACAATGCAGCTAAATGCAATGAGCCGTTCAATTATGTTCGCATACATATGTATGCATGTGTGTATGTACATATGTATGTGTGTGCAAATTTCTTTCCGGACAATCGACACAGGAATTGGGCAAAAACAATTAACCGAGAGTTCATTCAAGAAATGTATTGTGATTTAGGATTTTGGCGGCTTTAAATGCTGCCAATATGCAGAAGTTTATTTGCCAATTTGCAACGCCATTTTTATTTTTATAACTTTAGGGATAAATAGAACAAAATTTTGGAGGAGCATATTTCGTTTTTTGCTATATAAYGGTATTGTTAAAAACTTCTAAAATTGCCATAAATCAATAACTAAAGGCAACAGATATATAACTCCCGAGGTGGGACTCCTAAAGGAGCCTGGGTAAGAGTTGTACGACGAGCGTGGTATCGCCTTCTTTTTTGCTGAAATCACATATATCGGTAAAAAATCACTMCACTCAATATATATAGGCCATTCTCCATCGATCAGAATAAATTGTTCATTTACTTAATGTCCTTGCTTTTCAATGCATCCCGTTACTTTTAAACTTCTTGAAATGGCTGCCAATATTCTCCAACTCCTCGTCCTCAAACTTTTTTGATCATCTGGGAGCTTCTTGGACGTCTAGGCTACAGTCACAATTTYAAAATCGTACAAACATCTTTTGGCACATTCGTTGAGCTAAAACATGTTCAGCGCAATCTTCCATCAAAATACGACGACATATTACAGATTTTATAAAACATACAAAGGGTTTATAGAAGAAACCCCAATACCATATTTTCAGGCACAAAGTTTGAAAAACTATCGCTGTTTAYGCTTCAAACTAAAAACTCTTTCCAAGGGCATTAGTTTTCCAATGCGAGTTGAGAATATTGGAATAATGATATATTCATTCAGTYAGCCAACTCCTTTCAAACCGCATGACTATAGTAACATTAACGTCATTTTGCAACCCTATTGCTATTTTAATTATTACATTTACTATTTATTATTAATGGGACTCTGATGACGCATTGTACTACATCATAGACTTGTTAGATAAAACTTTTCTAAGTCCTCAATTTCAAACTTCTCTTTCACTGCAACCAAGCATCAATTTTAAACTAATACTCACTGTGTCATTGTACTGCCATAAGTGACTTTGCTTGTAGGCAGTATTCCATTAGCATATTAAGCGACTGCACGCATAGCACAGCATAGAAGCATCGAAGGAGGGACGGCCTATGCACTCACCGGCAAAGAATACATGTAGTTTTTAATTAGGCAGACACAAAGGYTTTATTTTACAGAAAAAATGTTGTACGCTAGGATTTTTATGACTTTACATATGATATTTGCACACACATACATACATRCACAGGYACTTCATGTTATGTTATTAAAAGCAATCATGCCRTAAAAGTCATTTGCCTGCGTGCGGCTTTTAATTATGTTGTCAGAGATAGACAGTCGACATGCGTTGCAGGTGTGTGTATGTGCGCGTGTTGTAGGTGTGTGAGTGCGGAAATGGATTTATTGTGTACGTKGGTGAATTTAAAAATAGCTAAATGTCATTTCCTTTACACGCATTTTAAAACAAAACTACTTTCCCTCGCAGCTACTTTACCATTTTTTTAATTACACTATTTTAAATAATCTAATGGWGTTAGGTGGAGTTGGTGCTGGAGACCAACAGGCGCTATGACGCCTGTTAATAGCAGCCATTTAAACTATTAGTGTCAGCATTTTTAAGTGCACTAAACATAAAGAAWGCGCGCACCATTTTATTGGCTGTATAATTAAATATAATCCTGGCGGACGRTTAAAGTATATTACCGTTTATAAACCGCAAAGTTCCGCAAAGCCTTTTATGAATATTAATAATTTTATTTACAACTTACAACAATTAAGTAGTAATCCATGTCAAATTCAGTGAAGATACCAGGTCAAATGCGAAAGTTYTCCATACAAGCCCTTGATTCCGATCGTTCGGTTTGTATGGCAGCTATATGCTATAGTGAGCCGATATTGGCAGTTCCGACAAATGAGCAGTTTCGTGAAGAGAAAATGACGTTTGCAAAATTTCATATAAATATATAAAGACAGACGGTCATGGCTAAATCGACTCAGCTCAACATACTGATCATTTATATATGTATCTGACGGTTCCTTCTGGGTGTTACAAACTTCGTAACAAACTTAATATACCCTATACGGTAAAAAAAAAACTTGTAACTTTCCTCTGAAATAAAAAAGTTTTCCATGCAAAGACTTAATTCAACTACATCGGTGTATATGGCTGCTATATCCAGTGGARGTTCCTWATCGGAGGTCTCGGTGAATTTGAATTTTCTTGTAGAGAAAACTAGATCAATAAAATTTCAGTTTGATATCTCAAAAAAGGAAGGAACTGGTTCTGTCAATAAAGGCCAACGGACGGACAGGCAAGAATGACAGAAATGTCAAAATCGACTGAGTTTTTGCCGTTAATCATTTATATTCAAACTTCATAGGGTCTTCGACTTCTCCCTCTATGCATTGAAAATTTCATGTGAGCGGGGGGAAAATTTTGTATTACTCATCCGACGTGGTGACCGTAATTCTAGGTCTCGTTGAAATAAACAACTTATTACACGATACAAAGTYTATATGTCATTCGTTCAAAAAGGTGAGCTAAGTACTTATAATTAGTATGAACTGTCAGTTTCCAATTAGTTGTTCAGAACAAAAAAAAATGTTAAATTTTCATCATTCAGARCTGCTTTTGAGTCCATATTTTTAATGTTTCGTATTTTTTCATTAAGTTTCCTTTTTGCTCTCTGTCGATATTACTTACCAAACGGCATTTACCTTTGCTAAAGGCTATCTTCAACACAAATCCATAGAAAGAAAGCGAACTATTTTACATTAAATATATTCACGTGTATATTATTTATTTATTTTTCGACATTTGATTTCCATCAATTACATTTCGGTAGAATTAATCCATATTCCATGTACGMTGTCTTTGCATATACTTACATATAACTGTATATAGTATAAGTGTGTTTAATGTTTGTTGTCTGTGACTTTGTTGATCTTTCATGGATTTTMTTTTACAATATATCCTCTGACATTATATATGTATATTTAAAACTTAGGAGTTGGTTGCATTCTGGGCAAATGTGTGGCGGGCCGAAATATCGTATTTATTTCTTTTTTTTTTTGTCATTTATTGTACTGGTTTCATTGAAGAAAAATTCGCAAAATTTTTACTATTAAACATTTTAATTAGTATTGAGAGCTATATTTTGGTTTTTTATTTTTGCTTTAAATTAAAATTTACTTATAGAAACGAAATCAATGTTACTAGAGTGTGGGGTTGAAGCTGCTTTTAATAAAAATAGAAATGAGTTTATTTAAATTTTAATAATTCGAAAAGAAAATTGTATTTTTATATCGTATATTTGAGGCATACAAATAAATATTCGGTTCCCTTTTGAAGCTGAATAAATATGAGTTGTGTCTTTGTAAACAAACTTGTTTGCTTTGAAAAACGTGGTCGATTTTGTGTTTGCACCCGTATCATTAAATATTTATTTGATTTTTTTTCCAGTACGCGAAAACTGTTGCTGCCATGCTTTATCGTTAAATATAAATAAATAAATTACTTTTTGCTAATAGCTAATAAGTACTTATGTGTATGTAATCATCTTCTTACTTAATTAAATATTTCATTTTTGCTACAAAGCCGTTGTATTTTGCCTAAATTATAGTAAAAGCATTTTGTATCTGTTTTGGTTGCTGTTTTTTTGTTTTGACTTATTTCCATGCCAGCTGTGTAAGTAATGCAATTTTCTTCACTCACTTAATATATATTATCAATAGAAAATAAAAATAATTTTTTAAACGCCTAATGGCAAAAGACTTAAACGTTTTCTAGTATGCGCACTTAGAGTTAGCTCTGTCTCTTATACACATCTAGATGTGTATAAGAGACAGATTTCTTAGTCTGCAAGGGCATGCTTCACTTCTTTTATTCCGACTTTTTTTTTGTTTTTTCTTAATTAAATCTTTTTCTGTAAATTTTTGTTTTGTTCAGTTGCCATTTGCTCTAATTTGGCTTCAATATATTTATCGTACATACATATAATTCTATATGTATTCAAATATGTATACATATTTCTAAATTTACCGCTTAGGCTTTAGAAATACTTACATATACTTATCCGCCTACCTATAGCTAATTCTACTTAATCTTCTTAGCACTTAAAACTTATAGATTTCTTATTTTTACGCTTCAATCGTTTTCGTTTTATTTATTGAACATTTAATATCTTTCGCAATTTTTTTCTTGCTTTCGCAAATACTTTCAACTAAATTTTGTGCTYTTTAATAAAATAGTTCATCAAGTCCTATGGCGCTCAATTTGTTGCCTTTTTAACCGTTACCCACCAATTTACAATAACAGCATTTACGTTTGTGTGMACCGTATGTGTATGTGTGTGTGGGTTGACTGCAGCCACAATTCATTTTCGTCCAGCCACTGTTAATTTTACTTTGGAAATATGCTTTTATGCACCGTTTCAACTATTGATTCTACTGAATGCAATGATGCCACGTATGTGTATGTGTGTGTGTAGTAGTGTGCTTAGCTGGCAGTTCATTTTATTTATTTGGCGCAAATTACTATTTTATTGATGCCATCAATCAATTATTGGTTAACAAATTGGCTGTGAATTCAGTTTCTGGAAATTTATTTTTGTAATCCCAAATTAAATGAAATGTTGTTTTTGTAACACGAAGCTAATGGGTTCTCGGAATTCACACCCACATATACATATAGTATAAATTTGTAAATGCACAAGTAGAACTGCATTCTATTTAAAAATATACAGTACACAGAATTGCGCTCAATGGAGTTAAATATGCTTTAGACCGAAGAACAATTTTAATAATTTGGGAAAAACAACCGAACGGTGTGGGTGATCACTATGGTCTGGTACAAAGTGTATATATGAAGTGCATAATATTGGCACCGAGMACTTTCGGAGTTCGGTTCTAAAAGCGATCGAAAATACGCGAATTTGAAAAGTACCGTTAATGAATATTCACAAAACCGCACTCAGCAGGACTCGGATGTTTTAAGTACTCATAAAACCCTAAATCGCTTGAGGAATATTGAGGATGTCAGTAAATACTGAAAAAATGGAATCATGTTATCAGTCTGAAATTCCAAAGCATATTATCATCTCAACGTTTGTTAATAATAAWGTTCTTTAGTTTGAAGTTTAACAAGAATAAACGATAACTTTGTTGCACCGATCCTGTAAGATCCTTCACAAATACCATCGACTCCAAGCAGCTGATTGTGGTCGGTCGGTTAATTATATGGCAACTGCCATAGTTGTTTGAACTGAACAAATTCTTAGGAGGTTGTGGCGATGTCATAAAAATTAATCTATGCCAAATATTAAAGAGATATTTCCTCAAACAAAAAMGTTTTCTATACGACGACTTGAGCTTGATCGATCACTTTGTGTTTCTGCTTTATGCTACAGTTGTCTGATCTGAACAGYTTCTSCGGATATTSTAGAGATGTCTTGCATAATAATCAATGGTAAATGTCGTGAAGATATCTTGGCCAATAAAAAAGTTTTCCATACAAGAACTTGATTTTTGATCGTTCAGTTTGTATGGTAGCTAGTGATCTAACAGTCCGATATCAGCAGATCCGACAAATGAGCAGTTTGTCGGGGAAAAATTGTGGGRTTTGAATTTCGGGTCTATGTCTCAAAAACTGAGAGACTCGTGTGCATATATACACACGGACATGACTAAATCAACTCAACTCATCACGCTGATCATTTGTATATGGTATACATTTTTTATGGTTTCCGATATTGCCGTCTAGGTGTCACAAAAATCGCGGCAACTTAATGTAATCTGTTCAGGGTACAAAATCTTTAGATTAGTCACTGAATTTTAACATTTTTTTATAAAATAATATTATAATTTAGTTMTTGAAATTAACGTGAGCACTTTTGTTGTTGTATTATGGAGTTAAGAACTTGCTAATAGTGTATTATATAGTTAACGCTGGTCTGTGCTATGAATGAATTATGCGAGTCAGTGTATGAGCTCAAAAAAATGCTTACACCATACTTCCTGTGTCTTCAGCTCCTTGATTGTCAGCTAAAAGTAGTATTATTTGCTATTCGCCCAGCAAAACTTAATGCTTTTTAACTCTATATAGTTTTGAAGTTAGTTGAGTACTATTGAACAGTGCAATACGCTTTCAAATATTTTKTATAAGCAAATAAAGTGATGAAAACAATTCATTTTGCATTATTTTCTATTTTTTTTTTTTTTTTTTTATTCTGTTTGAAAATATATTAAATTTTAAACGGCAAGAAACTGAAGACTTTTAAAAACTCTTGTGCTCAACGCTTGCTCACAAATATTTTATGGAAAGGCCTTATATATAAGTAAGAACTATGTTTTGTCCCCCAAAGTTGTTATTATTTTTTAATATTCCAATTAAGTTTTCTTTAAAATGCATTTTAGGTATCTACAACTGAGTGTTCTTATATACATATACATGCATGTATGTTTCTAGCTGCTGCTTGTAGCTTCTCATCGATCTCACATTTATTACCGTTTTTACAAGTATTATGCTCTGCATTTCTATTATTGTGATTTATAAATATGAAATTTTCATATTGACACTTGACAGTTCTTTCTACATTTACTTACGGATATATCTATGTACTTGTGACTAAATTCAAATATGCAAATCCACATATATTTGTTGCATATATCCTCTGCTTTAATGGCTTTAGCTTTCCCCATTACTAATCATTACTATTTCGTAGACCTAATATTACTATTAAATACTTTTTTGTTTTAGTTCTTTTTTCTTTATACATTATCGCATTATCAGTCTTAGGCTACTAAAAAAGTTTCGCAATTACTAAACTAAATATTAACTCAAACGAAAAATGTTGATGAACATTAATCAAGCAAGAAAAACAAAAGTGGCTGGAATGAAGAAAGTGTGATTGTGTCCTCATTTGCACTCACACTTGCTTAGAATCTATTTGGAATTGCAAAAATACAAATTATAAATAAAAAATTTATTCTGAAAAAAAAAAGAATTTATTAATTACTAAAAATAAAATTTCTAATCTTTAAAAAATTTAAGCAGCAAATTTATACAATTCTTTTAAGCACTTTCAATTCCGCTCACTATTTTTGCGAGAATCGAATGCTTACAATGTGTTTTTGCCTGTTTCAGTTTTCCTAGTGAACTACCACTAACCCTACGAGTCTCTAACTGCGCTTTAGAGTTTACAATATTCATGGCAATTTACATATACTTAATATATAATACTTACAAATATCATGTATACATATATTCATGTATATATTACAAGCGCGTCGTTTATGTGGCCATCTCTTAAGCATCTATGGTAGTTGATAAAGTCAAGGCATAGAGGTTTTGGTCAAATTAGGTTTGTTTCAAAATGTATTTTTTATAAATTGAATTTTAATGTAAGAAGATAATTAGAAGACATAAAGAATATTGATTAACAGTAATAGTATAAATAACATAAAACTGTTTTTTATAGAATTTTGAAATGATCTCGAAAATTGATCTCAGCTGGTTCTCCTTTCATTAGTTACAGGAATTTTGACTGAATACCATTCGATCGCTATTCATGCGGTAAGATTGGACATCTTGATGCAAAACACTCATCTCRGTACTTCCTCTTCGAATGTCCTTTTACTTTTGCCAGATCAGTAGAATAAATTAAAGACACTATTACTAAAAATTTACCAGAAGATTACATTGTTCATTACATCAGTTGAAAAACTCTTGGGAAAACTAATTTGCCAAGTTGACCATATATCCTAAAACTAAGGCCTGTGTTTAGGCATTACTTTCATAATATATTTGAWGTGTGGCGAATGCTGCTAAGAAATATAGTAAAAATAGTCAATATGCGATATTTTTCAAATTCTATTGCATTATTAAAATTATTATTCGATGATTAAACGCATATCACAAAAGGTTTTTGAAAATTTACTGAAAGTGATAAACAATCACTAGGAATATTGCCTCCAATACATTTTTATGGGATAAGAACTAATAAGCACACTTCAAAGACATCTCAATATGATAAAAATACAGAATATTTATATATATTATATATGAATCAGGAGTTTTAAAAATAATATTTATCCGAAAACTAAAATGTATAGTTGAGTTCATTGTAAATCAATGGCGAAACCGACCAAAATATAAAAAACAATATTTACAAAAATACACATAAATTACGAAAACAAGAGCAGAAAAAGAAATTTTATTGAGAAAAATTAACAAGTTCAATGTTATTTGTATATTTTTTATGTCATTGTGAATTCTGCAACCACTACGACGCRTCTGAAAGTTGCCACATTTTTTAGCAGCAGCAATATAAAAACATTTTTACACAATTCTGTTTAGCTATTTTCCATTTTAGCGCTAATATACTCTTTATTTATTTCCAGTTTCGCTTTTTATGACTTCGGCCATTCATTTCTTTCATTTATTATTTATTTAGTTTTAATTTGTCCATTCGCTTTGTGGTTTTTTGTAGTTGAAAATGAAACACCAGTGCATCGGAGGTTTTTTGCTTTGTAAATTCACACAATTTTGTGCGTGTGTGTGTYTATTTGTTAGTGTGACATGCCAGSAAATGTATTTTAAGAGTTTTAGCAATTATTGTGTTTATATAAATATTTCAATTAAATGTTTTTTCACACTTAGAACTCGCATGTGTTCTTGTGTAAGTTTCTTCAATTCTGGCGGTGAAATTCAGTTCGCTCGACCGAGCCGAATGAAATGCATATTTACATATATATATAATTATTTTTAACCGAGTTTTAATATTCTATTGAAAATGATTTGTGCTTTTTAGAAAGCGATATTTTATATTTATTTACAGTGGGATTTCATAAAGCGCATTAAAAACGTCAATTAAATCAGAAACTTTAATATTTTTTATGTTTTTTGYTTTTGCGAAGTAAAACATTTGAATAAATAAATCAATTTTTTTTTTTAATTTTCTGTAAGTACATAAGTTGACCTTTGATAGCTTGGAAATTATCGAAAAACTTTAAATTTCGTTTGAAAAGATTTTAAAATTAATAAAACAGTACTTTTGATGTGAAAGAGATATTCACTTTCAATACAAGTATGTTTGTTTTTCAAAGCTAGCAAATTAATAGCATTTGTAATGACAAAATCATTCAGTTGGCTGGAAGATTTCCAATTTTTTGTCACAGTATAAGCTCTTATATTTAAATTGTCCAGTACCTTTYTCTATAGCAGAATCCTTTGCCTTATATGGGTGATTTTATAAGGTCTATGCTAAATCAATGAGTATCACGCTTAGCCCGGAAAACATAAYAACTATTTATCGGCAAGAGAATGAAAGACAAATGATTACTTTTTGTATAGCTTTTCCTCTAGTTAAGGTAGAAAAAACGTCACAAAAGGCAATTCTTCACATCGTGTGTTCTGGTATTAGGTTTAAAATGAAGTCCAACACCAATGAAATAATTGTAAGTTCCTATTTTTGGCAACCTTTTTATGCTACGAAGATTGCAATGACTAATTTCCTTATTTCAGGTTTGGTTGGAATCGTAAATTCAGATGGGGAARGAGTTTATCATTCTAATCCAAGGAGTGATAAAAACAGACATTTTTACATATGTCATACTCACCAAAATTGCTTTAATCAAATAAAGCGAGTAGCAGTGAAAAATGAGATAATTGCGCAATATCATGCAAATGTTGCCTACTTTTCGGCGCAAAGCTGAAATAAATGCTGTTAACGCATGCTACCATTTTCAGCCTAGCTCTTTTAAAGGAAATTAACTAAAAATATCTACTATAATAATACTTTTAAGTAATAATATCTTTTTAAGTTGAGAAGAACTTTTAGCTTAAATAAATAAAAAAGAGAGGAAATATTGGTTTTTTTATATTTTTTGGAGTTTTATCATTTTTTCTTTTGCTACTAGTGGTACCCTACTAAATAKCTCTGATTTTGCTGAAGTTAAAACAATTTTGAAGAACCTGATAAATTATSAATAAATAGTCTCGTTATTTAAAATTTTTGTAATTTTTTATTAAAGAAATAAAGCAAGCACAAATCGTTGTTCTTCAGTTATTTTATGTACTTAAAACTAATTAGCGAAATTAAGCTAAATTTGGGAATTAGAAAAGTACAAACAAATATTTARGAAAAAGGTACAATATAGGACAATATAGGTTTTATATAGGAATACCAAATTGAGGTAAGCAGACAATTTTTAATTAKAGGTATTTTAGCTCAGTTTAGCGGCGTAATTGTAAACTCATTATCATTATTAAATTTGTTTAAATGTTTGCAATAACATGGAAAAATACCCAATTAAAAAATTGTTGATATCAAAAACCAAATAAATATTAATAAATTAGGAATAAAATTTTAGATGAACACAGAATGTTTTCAATAAAAAATGTTAGCTGCAAAATAAGCTGCGTATTTGATAAATTTTAGTGCTTTAATTATTTTTACTCTTAACTGATTAGCTTTGTATAAATACAATTACCATTTATGTAGCAATATACTAGATGTACATGTAAGTGATTTAAGTTTTTCATTCTCTCATTAGGCGCTAATTCCTATTTTTAATTTTTAACTGTCGCCGCCTGACAGGCGAAAGAATTCATTTTGAGTTGCTTAAAGCTAAGTGCTTTACCATTTGCTCTTAATGCTACACCTTATCCTTAATTATAATATAAAGTATATTTAAATYTCATTTTTTTCTTATGTGCCTTTGTAAGATTCTTATACCAAAAAAAGCATAGAGTTAATTGAAGCTCGTCTTCAAGTTTTCTTATGGTTTTTGTGTTCAAACTTAAGCGTTTATTCTTAAGCTGCTTAATAATATTTTGTTTATGAACATTACAGCTTCGTTTCGTTTATTCATTAAATATTATTTTTCTTGCTTTATTTTGTTTCATTTTTATTTTTATTGTTATATACAATCATAAGCTAACTACAAATTATGTACGCCCAGTTTTATGCCAGTTTGCTTAAGCTGGCCGCCAGGAGCTGTTCAAGTAGGCATTAAAATGTTTTTTTTTTTTTTTTTTTTTGTAATTTTTTCCATTTTAAGATTTTTCGCTTGTGTTTAATGGTTTTTTAATATGTACAGTGTTCGCTAAAAGTTCTGTGTTTAGGCTTTCAAATGCGTTGGCGCACGCAAGAGATCATTTCACTTTAAATACGCTGACACGTGTATCTAAGTATGTGTGTGTGTATTATTACAAATTATTTGTAAATACAAAARCACCTAAAAATCGTTACCAAAATTTTAATTAGAATTTTTCAATTCGCTTCAAAACAGTAAAAGAAAAATTATTAAATAAATAATTAGTTTACAAATTATTGTTGCAAATTACCACTGTATTTCCCATATTGGCAATTGTCTACACACAAATATTTTCGCAGTATTCTTAAACGCAGACACATATTTTAATAGAATTACTGTTACCCATTATACCCGCGTGCTTTCATTGCTGTTTAACCGATACGTCGTCTGCTGCTGAAGCGCAACATTATCGCCGCCACRCCCACCAGGGTCGTTGTGGCCATTGACAGAGCGTTACCGGCCGAAGACATGTTGCTCTGCGCCTGATTGCTGCGCACATCCATGAGATCGCGCGACAATGGCAACTCTGTCGGATCGCTGAGCTCGTCGTGACACGGCAGACGCTCGGGTTTCAACAAGAACAGACACACCTTGATGCCCAGCGGCTGTGGCTTGCTAGCGCCATGCTCGTTGATTGTATTGGTCATGCCAATCACATCGTTAGTTTGCTGATTGTACAAAGCATTCTGTTTGAGCGCATCCAAGCCTTCGCCCAGTTCGATTTGTTGTGCCAGCAGCAGGCCATGCGGCGCAGCAGCGCTTCCACCTAAACCAGCTGCTTCGTCGTAGTAGTCATCTCTTAGTTTTGCGGGTAATACGGATTTCTTCTTCTTCTCACCAACAATATTAGCGGTGGCGACGTCTGGTATACCTGAGGCAGCCAACAGTGCGTCATTGTACACTTCCGGCTGACTGCTGGCGACAACAGTGAGCTCACCACCGTCGGCTAACGAGCGCTTGCTTAGCGACAGCACGTGTTCAGTGCGCTCGGGTGTCAGTGCAACAGCGACGGCATCGATCACATCAACATTCTCATCGGCGTTTAGCTGCATTTGTCCTAGACGTTGTCCGTTGCCGCCGCCACCGCGCTGTGTGCCGCCATTTTGTCGTGACTTGGAGAAGCGCTTGCGGCCGCTATTGTTGCCAACGAGATGTAGTTCGGCGCTGTTGGCGCCATTGTAACTGCTGCCAATGTTGAGCAGATCTAAAATGTGATTTGGTACGGGCTCAACAAAGTTGGAAATTTTCGGATCATGCAGTGTGCAGACGAAAGTCTCGAGTGCCTCACGCAATGCTGTGTAGCGCGTACGATTTTTGAGCTCAAAAAGCCATTGAAGACGACAGTCGCAAACGAAGTTATTATCTGCAATGACAAACGAGAGGAAAGAGAAATGTTAATAATGTTACAAGTGTTCGATTGCTTCGGTCGTACTAAGCCCATATGCAGATATGTGGGCGCAACAATGGAAGAAATCATTTTCGCAAGAACAATACAATGTGCTGCCTGCTAGGCAATGCAAAGCACATTCGARTACAAATAGAAGAAACACTGTTTGATTGACAAGCTGAAAATTGCTTAGCAGTTCGTCAGCTCCGATGCATTGTGACCAAAAATGTTGGTTTCGAAGGAGTGAAGCGCAAAATATTGCCAATTTTATAGCATTGGTACTCAGTTGTATACCCTTCAACACTAAATTGGCTGACTCATATTTTTCTATCTGAAATTTTGTTTTAGAACCCTCTGACACGCTTAAGTTAATTGCTTGGATATGATGGTTCTGCAAGCTGAGACTAAGCTTTGCTGCACGGAGAAAGTGTTGAGCGGAGTACACCATACAAATATTATCTGATCATATTTGACACGGACTGACTTAATACAAATATTTATAATTGCATTCAAAGTAGACCAAGGCTCATATCCATTTTCAAAGTAGTTATTATAAGCATTGGTTATACTTAGTTTTTCCGGTGTCGACATGTCTCTGAAGCGCCATTCTCTAGATTGTTAGACAGTTTCGACGTCTTATTAAAAAATAATGCCTCGTCAATACTAATGATGTTTTCGAGGAGTGTAAAGTTCTCAGCTACGTTGTCAATTATATCTTTCCACCTSCACTCTACGTCGTTTGTGCAAGAGCTTCACGTAGTTTGGTCGAAGTCTAACAGTGATATGCTTCATATCCAAAACATTAAGCGAAATGAGTTGAGTTGATCCGGAAGAAAGATTGCGATCAACTCGTTGACCGGATCATATTTGATCAGATGTTATGTGAGACTGGTAATTATAAATTTCGAAATAATTTCGAAAAAGGATTTCAAATATTTCAGATTCTAAAAGTGCAAGACGACATGTTTTCAATTCTAATTATATGCAGTTTAAAAATAGCTTTTCATAAACTAATAACCATCATCACGTAAACATCCAAAAGCTCACGTTTTCGTGCCCATTTCCCACTACCTTAAGCAGCTTATGTACAAAACCGATTTCTTCTGAATGTTCTTCATACTTCCTGTTGTCATAAAGGGTATGCGCTTTCATTCTAAATTTCGTAAACTGCATTTCCCTGACTTTCAAGCGAATGAACGTATACGCCTTGTACACAGTTCAATGCATTCAACCTGTGGCATGCAACAATACGCGCACTGAATACAGTGTCCAATGCGTTTGTGTTTCGCTTCGTCTTCTCGTTTGCTCTTGATTTCGCAACTCTTTTGTTTTGGCTGTGTTCTCTGGCTTTAACTAAAAGCGCACCAGCGCTGTCAAGCGTTTCAATTACGTGCTCAATTATTAGCCTTCACGCCCGGATTGAAGACAAAGGTCAACAACAGACACACATACACACATACACACATACGGGCGCTGCCTTGCAAGCATCTAAAGCTCGCACTCCACAATGATTGCTAAAATGTATGCGCTCATCTTACCAACTACCGTTCATTGCAGAGACACTCATACACATACAGCATAAATAAAGACTTTAAAAAGCCTGCTGCAAGGGTGGTTGTCTTTTCTGCTGCTCAAAAGCTGGCCGGACGGCCAAAGTCTGGCTTTTGTTTGCTCTTCGCATTCAAATATGCAGTCACTTGCCTCTTTGACCKCTCGCCAGCACTCCGTTATCTGTCGATCTATCTATCACCCATCCACTTTCCGTCACGTTTACCAATTTCTATTTCGAATTGAAATTCGTAGTCCGTCTCACCAGAATACACTCTCGCACATACATACAATTTCATACATTTTTTTTTTGCTCGATGACACATTGTCTTGCCTTGCCCTGTTCGCCTCTTTGCTGGCGTATATGTAGTGTGTCGCCTGCCGGTATTTTGTTTCATTCGAATTGCCACCCAATTGAGTTGTCGCTGTCAATTTATAGAGTTGTTGCCGTCCGAATCTCAGTCGCATTGTGACTTGACGTTAAATTTCCGAAAATTTCAAATTTCATTGCTTTCTCGCTGGCTGCTCGGTCGTTACAGATTTCTCGAGCTGCATTTCGTTCCATTGCAGTTGACTTGAGTTTGAACTTTGTTATTTTTGTTTTACTCGTCTTTCTTCTTCAACCTAAGCAATTGGCATAACAATTAAAAGACTTTGACTGCAGTGTTGACGCTGTCGATTTCGATTATCCTCAAGGCATACTGGAATCGCAGTCAAGCTGCCATTGAGGATATCAATAATAGACAGTTTGTCACAATATTTGTATAAAACGGTGCACAGTTAGTTCAGTATTGATTTCTGGAATTACAAATACAGTGGCTTCGCTCGTTTCGCTTTCTCGACAATTTTATGTAGTAATTTCGGATGTTGTATACAGGCTTGAGCTGAAGTTTGGTTTTGGAAATTTTAAGTAGACAAATCATTGAAATCGAAGTAGGAAAGTTTAATTRCTAACTTTCAAGATTATTTATTTTTGAACCCCGAACAAGGCAAATTAAGTCTACCACGAAGTTTGCTACAAGCTGAAGGAAACGGGAGATCTTATAAAATGCGCATATAAACTTGATTAATGGAGCCTGWAGTTTTGTACTATCTTCATTTTCGATAAACTAGACTCTTTAAATTACATTTTTAAAAATTTAATCAAAATAATTTAATTTTAATGTTTTAATTTATTTTCTAACAAAATTTAGGTTTTTTCAAACACAATTTTGGGCGAAAAATATAGTTAAATTGTGCTATTTCTTTTACACTAAATAAGTAAGCATGGACAGTAACAGTGATGAGACTTAGTAAGAAGTTGTTTTGTGTATGCCATACATTAAAACGTTTCTAAAGAGTTACGCCATCAGCGTTACGTAAATGGAAGAATCTCACGATTGTCTTTCCAACAAAATTAGTACTGACAATGTGTATCCATATGTCTGCATAAACATGCAAACGAATACATCAAAAATAGTCGCATTTACATAAATATTTAAAGTTTTAATTTCGTAAGTCAAATTGCCATTAAAATGACATGAATATATGAACGTGTGTATGGGTGTGTAAATTCAAGTGTAAACTAACTAACCACTAACGGACTGAGTGGCAAAGTGACTTGGCCTCAAACCGCATTCCACTCAACTAACGGTCAAGTGTTCGTAAACTAATTTAAAACTAACTAAACACAATTCACTATAACCCGAAATGCACTTAGCAATTCCAGGCAACAGCTGCCACACTACWCACACACCATTGGCAAGTAGGCAAGTAGGCAATGAAGGCAACAATTTTGGCGTAAATGTGGCGGAAAGAGGCGACTTTGACGCTCCAAGTGCCAGCATGGCTTTTGGCATTTCGACACATTTCTGAAACGGAAGTTTTCGGGAAAGTGCGCGTGTATGTGTGCGAGCCACGTATGTGAGGGTGAGTTGCTCAAATTATTTTCGCAATAAAATGTAATGAAGTGAAGAATACATACATTATTATATATGAATGTATTGTAAAGTTAGCTCTGCGGAAGTCCAAGGAAGAAATGGTCATTTGAAATAAGTGCGATGGCTTTCACAAATGTTGTCATAACTATGAAATGTCGCTTAACATTAGACTTACTTCATCTAAGTGTATGAAATACTTTTAAGACGTGTAAAATTTGAAATTTCTTATATCAATTAAWATGCCTTTGAAATTCATAAAAGTTTGAGTTCTACATGGTAAGGGGAAATTGACTGGCATATTTTTATTTTAAAACCGAAAGTTTCAGACTTCTTTTTTTATTCTCGGTTTACACATTTCAGTTGTTCTAACACAAAGATCGACGATTCGAACATGTCACGAAAAAATTATCCCAGAATTTCAATATTATATCTCACACATTGACCAATATCTGAGTTCAAAAGTCAACAATAGTCCCCAGAATCTATATCCAGTACCTAAGGGCGTGAACAGTTTTTGTTGGATTTGGACAAGTTTGGGTCATAAGTTGGCATACTCTAAGGTGATTATTCATGCGAAGTTTTATCCCACTATATCGGTTATATGATTTCTAGTTTCTAATTGTCTTATATGGAAAGTGGGCGTGGTGCAAGCAAGCGGACATTTTTATCAAATTGTTGAAAATAAATGTTTCAAATATTATATGGCACTTGCTCAGCCACTTTAATATGAATAGGACTTTCCAATAAGAGTGATACGATTTCTTAAAAAAAAAAAAACTAAAAAACAATCTAATCGTTAAGAAAATTCAATTGTTTTTTATTTAGTGGGAAACTAAATCTAATCGCATATCATGAATTGAACGTTCAATATTGACTTTTAAAACTGGTCTGGTTTATTCCAAAGAACCAACGACTGCAAATAACACCCCAAGAAATAGTCTAATGTTGTTAAATCTCGACTTCTTGTAGGCCATACAATGTCGCAATTTCTTATATCAATCTTGAAATATTCAAATCTCCTGACTTTTCCCTCAATAATTTGGTTGTTGAACGTGCTGTGTGGCACGTATCCCCGTCGTTGAGACATTCCCAATTCTTGAGAACGGCTAGGATTCGAAAAATTGCGCATTTCTTCTTATCATGATGAAATTGTAAACATCACTGAATAAAACAAAAAGCTTAAAAATCATATCATTCCTATTAGAAMACCCGGTTTACAAGTACATTATTAACAGGCAAATRTGTGTGCAAATATATTCTGCAATCTAACACAAATGAAAATTTGACATAAACCAAAAATTGGCATGAAAAACGAAAGGAAGTAGCTGGAAAATACACGCTTGCTACTAAAATACTCCTAACAACGCTAGCAATGTTCCAACAACATGTCCAGCTAATTTGTCCAGTTGACGCTCATGTAAGTTAAGCGCATACAATGGGGACACATTTAGGCTTTAACAGAGAAAACAAGGAATTTACAAAAACTACCCACGTCTACACTATATCGCTCGGTGAGAGGTGTGTACTCGGCAACAGTGACGAGTTCGGCTGTTGGCGTGTGGCAGTATTGCCAAATTTTGCACGCTTTGAAATGCAGAAAATGGAAAATTTTYACTAAAAAGCATGAAAATGCTGTCATAATCGCCTGTCGCCTAATTGTAGCAACATTCCATACTTCAAAAGCATTGYCCATTTCGGTTGTTGTTGCCTTTCAGTTTTTCTGTGCTTTTATTTTACTTGGCTTACCCATTAGCTCTCTGGTTATCCTGCTGTTTCGCTCAACTACAACAAATTAGACGTGGTCTGTTATCGTCRGCGGCGTTGCAGTTGTTGTTGTCATTGTCTATAGCCATAGCTAGTGGCAACAACATTGGCCTTTGGGACGCACAATTCACCAACGTCGACATGAATATTAGTTTTATCTCTGAAATGCTCCGAAAAGATATATGTTGCTGTTTTTTTTGCTTTTTTGGGTCTGATGTGTGCTTTTGGCAAAATAACAGGCAAACCATTACACACACACACTCATGCGCATCTGTTTAATAGTTGTTAGTAGTTAGTATGCTGGTTTCGCTCTCCTCCCCAGRGTGCAGTCTTGTAAATATTTTAGTAGTTATTACACACAATATGAATGAAATAAAGAGAATCATCAACAGAGTTTTCAAATTTGAAGTTCGTTTTGTTTTTGAGTAGTTTCAGTTGTCACTCGATGTGCGRATGTGGGCGGCGTGTGGGTGCACTACAACTATGATGGATTCGAGTATGCAAAATGCACTTTATTTATTGCTTTAAGAATAGGTACGTTTATGCCAAATTATATTTCGGATATTGAATCTGGTTGAGTTGAAAATATATATTCTTCAGAATGTGTGAAATATTAATAGAAATTTATTTTAATAGAAAATTGCGACTGTTTTAACTATGTGCCTCCATAGACTGCAGGATTTTGCAATTTTCAAGATAATAATTGAAAAATATGTACATAACTCTGTCATCAATAATTTTGAGCATATGAAAAATTTAACATTTTCAATGAATTTTAAAAGTCAACAATCGTCGTCAGTCAACAACAAATCGTGACCAAAGTTTTTAGAAAATTCAATTTTTTTCTCCAATACATAGGTAGTAGTGCAGTCCTCTTGTATTTCGGGCTCAATAATCACCTCCTGTGTCATTTTGATGCACTGGTCGGAAATAGAAAACAGGTAGGTAGGATTAATAGGGATAGTGGATGACTGTCACCTAGGTCTTGACTCCACCGAATGCAAACTATATTTATTATTTCCTTTACCGAAGTCTAATATTATATTCTGCTGCTCTGGTTACTTCATCTGCATCACMATTTTTCTTTTAGTCTGCAGTGTTCTGTTGAAAAGACACTAGCATGCACTAGATTATCTAGTTTAGAACCATCCGTGGATGTCCTTATACTTGTGTTCCTATCCAGCAAATCCCTTTTCCATTCTGCTCTAGAAAGGAAGGTAATATTGGGGAACGCATTTAAGTTCAGTTCTATAGGATTTTGAAAGCCTATGGCATTCGATAGAAACGGAAAGTTACTTGTTTTTATAATGTTCTTTATTACAGATGACTAATAAGTTGCCTGCAGAAGTCTGTGGGCATAATATGTGTGGAGTGTGGTTCCAAAATTGGTGTTTTTACTCGTGTATAATCCATCAGTCGACTTGAACTTTCAGTCTTTTCAGAAATCGAATTACAAAWGGTCATGGTTGTTTTCCTTTCCTAAACGAGTTCCTATAAATAGGAGAATTTMTTTTGTCAGTTCTTTGTTATTATCTGGTTTTATTTAAAATCGTATATCAAGTAGGGAAGCTTGGGGAACTCATATTCTAAAGCTTGAAACGAGTTGGTTTGTAGTGGACAAGAAGATACTTAAAATTCACTTGAAATATTCCGTTACATTAAGCATAGAAAATGYAATTATGTAAACATATACAAATATTCATATGAATAGCATTATCTCCATCCCAGTTTTACTCTTAGCTGCTAAGACCCAAACCAACTGTCGAATTGTAACTAGGCTTATCATTTTTGCAGCAATAATACCAAGAGGAAAATGCGTTTGCTAACAATATTGTAATTCCCTTAAATTTTAATAAATACTCAAGCAATTAATTATACAATTTCCACACAAATCGTTAATTTTACACTTTTAAGATTACAAAGTCTCTATCCTTGTCTGCTGCTTTAGGCTTCGGCGGACACATTTGTTGCCAAATATTATTTGCCATTTAATATAAGTTAACAAAGAAAATAAATTTTTGCTTATCTAAGTGCATTTATATAAATTGCAAAGGCATGTTTGTTGTATTTGCGAAGCTGGCAATTTATTACACTCTATTAGGAAGCCATTAAAATGCCAAAACAAACATTTGACCCAACAATAAAACGACAAGTGCAAGAAACGCTTTTCGCCATATACATATATGTATGTTTGTATGTAAATATGTGTGTATGTAGTTTGAGTTAAGATGAAAGTAGCACGCTCGCAAAACAGTTAGTTGGTTAAAAGGAAATCGGCTGAGTGTAGCCGTAAAGAACATATGTTCGGCATATTGCTTGTGGGCCATAATTTAGAAATATCTTTAGATGCATATGTGTGTGAATGTGTATGTGTATGTGCCCCTGAAAGGGATATAAATCTAGCGGAGTGCAATGATTTGTGGCTTCAACAACAAAAACAAATGACAGAAAGGCTCAAACATACACATGCTCATATAMTATATATWTATGTGTATGGATTGATTTATTTAATCTACCGCCTTTAGATATATGTATACGCATGTGTTATAAATTAGTATTTGCACATGTGCCACTTACGCACGATTAGCTTTCCATCCAACTTATATACTATTACATATGTATATATGTTCACTAAAACGGATATAACTGAGGCATGCATGAGCCCACTCGATGGGAAATGAGCTGTTCTCACAGGAATGCCACATCCACGCTCATACTATTTTCGATCAATTAACTGCATATATGCAGATTAACTTATTTATTTCAGTGCTAGCCCAACACATTAAAGCAATTTCCAATGTTTATCTGCAAATGCATTATTATACAATTATAGAGAAATATTTATCAGCGCCTTGTGTGCTTGCGGTTGCATCGTGGTATTTGCTTAAACTTGCATATAATACCACCGGGTTTGTGTTTTCCAAAGATTAGCTTTTTTCTGCTGGTCTACCGCTTGCTAAATCACCTAAGCTTCCTCGGCAATCGAATTATCTTCCACGCATAACTCATTGCAAATGCCTAAATCGTCTTTAAAGCTGCAAAGTCAGTAGATTTATATTAGGTATTCGAATATTGTGCAATCACGCATTTACATATGCAAAYATAATATTTGCTGCCAAGTAATTTGGTAACGCATTAAATGTGACTTTAACACTAGCAGGACGATAGAGACCCTGTGGGAAAAATATTAAGTATTGCGGCTGCCAGAAACTGAGGTGTGGCGTTAAAATAAAACCCYTTAGGTCATATTTGGTGCAAATTTAGTTAAAGTCAACAAGAAAAAATTAAATGATTACATTTCCTGAATGACCAAGTAGAAATTGTTTTTTAATTGTTCGGTTTGAGTCGGAAGCAAAATAAATGTTTAAAAGGCTRGACATTTAATGAAAAATTTCAACAATAAACGATGTCATAAAAAGCCCTTTACTAAACCTATCAGCTGGTCTCTCAATTTTTGAGTTATCGACCTGTAACCTTGATCACGTCTTTTTGTCACTAACTGGAGCYTTTCTTTTGAAGGAATCGCCGATATCGGAYAACTATAACTTATAGCCGSCATACAACTAACCGATCCAACCAAAGTCCTAGCATGGACATTTTTTTATTTGACACATGTGGCTTCATGAAATTCAGCAGATACATGTAGCATATAGCTGTCATATCAACTCGCCGATCCAAACTAAGATTCATAAAAAATGCCACTTTARAGGTTATTATAGCTTCGGTGCAGCCCAACTTTACATCGTCATTACATACGTATATTACTTTTATTATTTAGTTCATAAAGTCCCTTCCATCCGTTAAGTTTAAAAAGAAATTGTGGTTTTGAAAACTAGCGCGTGCACAAATCTCCAGACATCATTACATTATACTGACTAACTAACGCYAAATTATGTCAAATAAATACAAATGTGCGTTGCAACTAACTTGAGGCACGCCTGAATTGAGTTTTATTGAAATTAAGTGACTCAAGTTCATGTCACACAATTCCCAGTGGGCTACGCACGGTATTGACGCTGGCAAGCGCACATGCGTACATACGTAAGCGATGCTTTTGCTTGATCMAAGCGCTCAGGGAAAGCACAGACACGCAACTAACTGTACACATACACGCACACAGACCCAAACGAGTATGTAAATATTTGTTGACATATTAAATAAACTACAGTCGCGTTTAATCTCAAGTGAMTGTTGCCGTGTCTATAAATTTTAAACATTTAATTTCCGTTAGGATATAGTATGGCAAGCGACTGGGACTTACCGGCGGTGAAGGCGTAACCCCTAACTACAGTCATAGGGCTCCTCGCAAGACCTCTAGCATATTTTTTAAATTTGTTCGGAAGAAATTCGCAGCTTTTGACAAGCGAAGTAAAGTGAATTTTATTTGCAATTTCACCAGTATATGCAAACATATACCGGTTGATATGCTTTTTATAAAAGTAGCGGTGCTCAAGGGTGTTTCTCTGTCACCAAAAACTTTTTGTTGCTCATACGCCACGGTCAACTGAACCGCATTGCGCTTGTAATGAGACTTGAAGTTAACTTAGCGAAAAATTTGCTTAAGAATTTGATGTTAAAATGTAGCGAAATTCGYGTGTTTGTAGTTGTTTTGCCACTTATGTATTAACATTCACAGAGAAGATGTTCAACTGACTTCTTTCTTTCTGCTAAATGCTTCTACTGTGTGTTTATGTGTGCTAAAACCAGTTCAACCGACTCCCTCTATATTCTTAGCAGCTTGCTGCTGCTCTTGTTCCTCTGAATTTTTATAAATTTCACTTCTTATCTGCGCCGAATCTTTCAAAGCTTTTACGCTGCTGCTGTCTCCGGTAGAGACGCTCCAATTTATTTTATTTCATTTAATTTCATTGCACTCGCATTTCCTTTGCTCAACCTCCTTTATCTACAGCACTTTTCAGCTTTCCGGCTGCGCTTGTCTGCTTGTGGATATTTAAAAAATTTCTCTTTTTGCATTTCGCTTTCACTTAAATTACTTGTTGAAATTTAATGAGTTTCGCTATTTATTTTGTGTTGTTGTTTAATGCTTTGATTGCGCTTTTCTTTCCAAGGCTATTTGCTGTTTATTTTCTTATATATTATATATGAATGTAARCGTGTTTATTTGTATGCTTACGCACATTCACAGCAACTTAAATTTGATTTTTATTCAAATTTGGCCCAAAGTAACTTCAATAATTTTAACAAATTTTTTGTTCGGTTTTTCCTTTTTTATAGTGATGTTTACTTTTTGCTTGGCAGACGATGCTTTCAATTTTGCTGACTATTTTCTGGACGATGAAAACTGGAAAAAAGTGAAAATCTACAAACGGAAGAAACAAAGTAGTATCTGGTAAACTGTTAATTGTTTTTAGCAGACGCATTTCATGAATTTTTGCTGTCTTGTGCTTTTGGAAGATAAATTTAGTTTGCCTGTTATGCTATTTCAACCTTCGTCTGAAAAATCAGTTGAACCTACACGATTTTTTAAGTGCTGAATTGTTCACTACSTGCGACTCCAAGTGTTAGGAGGCATAAGCCAGAGTCTTGGGATTTACCAGTGGCTCTAAACTTATATAAAAGTAAATTATTCTTTGTCAGAAAAACAATTTTTACTGGGAAATTTAACAATAAACTTACTTTTGAGATATCGTAATAAAATAATTATTAAATAAATTAGTTATTTTCTTGTAATACTACTAATATTTTTGCCTACCATTAGGCGGTTTTTTAATAAAATCCAAGTTACATAAACTCRAATTATTTAACAGCTATAAACAAAATACATTTGCAATTAAAGAAACTACCAGTAGCACAAACAAAAATAACAAATTKTATTTCTTTCTTGGAAATTTTATTCGAAATTTTCAACTATGCGTTTATTAGTTTATTTCACTCAAATAATTTAATATGYATATATAGTATATATGTATATATATGTTCGTATCTTCATGTCCYCTCGCCACACGCTGCATCTTAAGTRGCTTTCGGCAGTTCACTCATACATTACGGGTTAATTATTCTGCATATTTTATACCACACACTCAAGTATGGCAAACTTTGTTTACTCTTATATGTATATACTATATATACCCGTGTGTCTGTATTGAACGGCAGCATCATTGAGATGAATGAATTATGAAGCATCAGCTATGCATGAGCAGCTATTAGCACGCTACAAGTGCGCCACCGGAAGTATGGCTCTTCAACTGAAGCTAATTATTACTCGGATTGTTGCCATAGGTGTACAACAAGAAAAAACAACACCATGACTCTCAACCAACACTCACGCAACCACAAATGAGTTTTCTTTRTTGTTCAGACAGCGAAGTTGCACAGCGCAACCGTAACACCACAACAACAAATACAAAATGAGTGCGTGATACACAAATATGTTGGATTGGTAAATASCTTGGCTTCGTTGGTTTTCTCTTTGCGTTGCATTGTGTTGCCGGCTAATAAAATGCTTTAATGTTAATCATCAATACGTGCGGCATATATAAATAGGCAGGCCACCCTTTATACTGAAACCGCTCTATATCGCTTATACATATATGTACATTTACACGCTGTACATATTTACTCCGTATGTCACAAACAAGATTAATATTACTCGCTTGGAGTACTGGATATGTAAATGAAGTCACTGTGTGTCAGCTGACACCGCAGTTTATTWCTTAGCAGCCGCCGCTGATAAACAGCGTGTCGTCATTTAACTCACACTTTTACAAATACTAGCCATGAGTTGAGAGTTWATGCTCTCTTGTTACAGCAGCAAGTTTAATGACTGCCTAAATTATTTGTKGTGGCACTGGCTTCAAATGTAGTTATGAGTGGTTTTTCGGGTATGGTAATGCTTTAAGTGTTTATTTTAGGTGCTTATACGGTTGGGTTACATAAACATATGTTGTTACATAGCATAAACTCACTTCAAGGCTTATTTGGAATTTACTAACTAACATCAGAAAGTTAATCTATAGTTTAGAAATCTTAAGCCTTCAGTATTACAAAACTGCTTTGCCAATGGGAATGGTTCAGCGGCTTGCTTCGCTGTGCCTATCGTGAGCTTTAAGAACCACTCCAACGATAGCTGTTGTATTAGTACTCAACTTTGACAATCCTTGGAATGCCTTGGAACTTTTCACCGGGATGTTATATGCAAAGGAATAGATCAGAAATAGAGTTCCTACTCACTGCTGATAAAAAGAACTGTAGGAACATGATTGGCATACTGACTGGTCGTAGTCTGGTGGCGGAATACGTGTCTAGTGTGGGGCTGACAGAAGCGAGAATACTCCAGGAAATGTCGAAAGCTAGTTTCAAACTTTTCACGATATGAGACACTGTAAAAGGAACTGATAGCGAGACCATAGAGTTGAGATTTGCGTCAAGTATAGTCATCCTAAAGAATAACTTATTCTAATAGTTTGTATAACGACACTCTAGCTGGCATCGCTTAGGACCAAAACTGGTCTTTGCGTGGCTCATTTCTCAACCAGTCTAATGTAATCTAAACTTTATATCCAAGCTTTTAAACGCCTATTCATCCTTCTTGTGGGAAAAATATTTACTCAAACATACGAAAATTAATAGTTTTGTAAAACAAAAGTATCTACATTATCCACCAACACAAATTTCCTTAAATAGTTCTTTAATTTATTAAGAACTAATGTWGAAACAATTTCGTTCGTTTATAATAAATGTTCATTTATTTCGGTTGTAATAGTTTTTTAAGCAAGATTCATCAACTCCCACTCTTTGAAGTACTTACTTGCTAATACTCCAAATCCACCTATATTATGAGCATAATAAGCAAGCAAACATTTATATACATCTGACATGCCCTAGTACATTATACAGTCACACAAAAACTTAAGCACCCACATATTACCTTAGCAAAATAGTTCTAATCCATCTTCATAAACAAGAAACTTTTCGAAAACAAATGCCGTTAAGTATCTGCTTTACTCGCGCACTTCAGCCTGCGCTGTGATAATGTCCCAAACTTGCAGCTAGCACATGCTCGTCTCGTSAGCTTAAAACTCAAGTTCGCTTTGCATTAAAGCACTTCATATTCAGATTGCTGAACTTTGTTGAGTTTGTACACAAATCACATGTAGTTGTTTGTGGCATGTGGAAGAGCTTATGACTATATGTACGTATGTATAGTAATGATACTGGCTTAACTTATTATATTCAGATGTCAACTTAGGTGTCTGTGAATATGTTTACAGTTCATCTGTCGCAACCTGACAATTCGAGTGAAATATYGAATCCTATAGCAACACCACATACGTAGCCATCTATTGATGCTCTTGACTTTGAAGACATTCCCTCCTCTTCCTAAAGGTGGCATGTTGAACGAGTGTCGTTCGAAGTTTTGGCGTCTCCAATATTCGTATGTATATGTGTCTATATCTCCTTAGCAGCTGTAACATTTCATTGGGTTCAGTGTGTGTGTGTCTGTTTGGCACTTTCAGCACATTAATTAGTTGATATTTCAAGGATTACTTTACGAAACAAATATTGTGATACTTTGGATTTGTTAACGTTGGCAAATGTAAGATTTTCCTGAAATAATATCTTGAATGCACAAATAATAAACAAAGAAAATATTTTATTCTGGTAGCTTGTGAACTATTTTCAGTCTGACTTTGATTTCTTAATTTTAATAATGAAACCAGAAAAGAAATTCTGCGGCCGAGGATTTGATGAAACAAAAAATTAGACAACATAACAACATTTGTCCTATAAAAACACAATTATCAGTTTATAATATGACATCTTATGTTATAAAAAAAAATATTTKTTTTCAAGGGAACTTATGTTGCCTATATATGAACTTACTGGCGATATATTTCAAGTAAGATTTTTTTAACTCTCTGCAAACATAACTTGGTTTCGAAATAGTAAGTCTCACGGTGTAAGACGGCAATAAATACACTCTCAGTAGAAAATTATTAATTGAGTACCTACTGATATGGGAATAGAATGAAGTTTGCTCGAAGAAAATCAAGAATATAATATCCCTAAATTCCGACAAGGACTGTTTTGAGCAATGAACTCCAGAGGAACAAGGCATACTTCACTCTTTGGGGTTATGTTAATGGTGGACAGAACCAAAAGCTTATACTTCTAGGCAAAAAAAAAACTTAGTTTCATCACAGGGCAACTGCCATTAAGACTCCAGATTCTGAAAATGGGTTAAGTGGATCGGAGGAATGCAGATTATACGCAGACAGCGATGAATATTATATGCCCAGCTTTCAGCCGGCTGAGACCGGATATTTGCCACCGTTTTCAACACTCCAACTCATGAAAAACTGGGCAGCTGGGGTGGAGAAAAAATCGGGTTATTTACCAAAGCCACTTATCTTCTGGATAAAGCTTAACTGGTGACCACTTGGGAGCACGCAATGATAGACTAGGTGACTGCCGCGCTTCCTCTTTCAATCACCCAAATGCTAGTGTAATGAAACTAAAAATACTATAATATTAACATGAATGTAAGTATATTTTAATTTTCTATTTTAAAGGTTTTGAATTTTTTTTATATTTTTTGCTAAACTAATAAAATAAATATATTCATATTTTATTAAATGGAAAAGAATCATTTGAAAATATCATTTGARTCTTGCAAATAAATTTTCTCATAAATTACACCAAAAACTCATAAAAATAATGCAGCCTAAGGCAGATAGCACAAAATTACCCAAAATTCGCAAAACAACAAAAACTGCATTGCCTTTGATGTTGGCTAAGCGCAGCGCCGCCAGGAAAAGCAAATATAATACGCTCGACATCATTTAGAATTCCGATTCCAATAAAAGTAAAACTCACCATTTATTATTGCCTTCAACATCTAATCTACTGACACTCGTTTTCTATRCCATTTTCGCTACTTTGCATTGTCTTTCACAGTTGATGTGCTTTGAGATCATTTTTTACAAGCCCCTTTRTTATTATTACTACTTTACAGAGCGCACTGGACCTATGGGGCTGAAGCGGCCGACCATTGAAAGAGGGGAGACAGCAAAACGCTGCCAAAGTCCATGAAATACCCGTAGTCCATAGCGAATGCGCCAATACATTTCAATCAATAACAAAACAATTGCATCATTAAACTGTAATATCAGCTGGCGCTTGGGCGGCCCTGAACCACCACCAACATCCCCCCACACACAGATACACAGCGAAGCGCGAAGATATCAGTGAAACACATCGGCGCTGCGACAAGCTTGAAGTGTTGTGTAATGAAGTGATTTGGGCATTAGGCGAAAGAGTGGCTAAACACCCGCTGAGATTTCAGCGCGCTGCAARTGCCTGTGTGTGTGTGTTTGTGTGCATGGAAGTGGCAGCCGGAGCGTTGCAATAACGTATTTAATATTAATTCGCAAAATGTAATGGAATCGCAAATCACAATTTCCCCTCTGCGTCGCACAAACGAAATATAATAATAATAAAAAGCAGTGAATAGAGAAAGTAATGCAAGTGCCTTCACACCCTAATTTTTGGTCGGCATATGTGCTGCCCGCACCACCAACCACCCTTCCACGCACCGCTGGCAGAAGGTATTTGAATTTCCGTTTACTGGCAATTTCGTTTGCGCTCATCCGCCTAAGCAGCCAACCACCCGAACACCCAAGCGCCCTTCTCCTCCTAACGGTCATAATTTTCAGCTCATCGAAGATTGTTTGATTTCCACATTGATTTGTTTGGATATTTTCATAAAAATGTTTATCCTCAAGCGTAATATTTATTCGTCGGTAATGCTAAATCGTTTGCAATGACTTCTTTGGCGGTCGGCCTGCCGGCGTAAGCCTGTTCCCATTTCTTCCTTCGYTTTATTGGACTGGCTTTTTATCTGCTTGCCGTTTGGCTTGTTTGTTTGCAGCGCTTTTGTTTGTATTTGTGTTTGTGTTTGAGCCTGTGCGGGCTTTTCGCAGCTTTTTTTATTTGCCTCGCGCAAATTTGCCTTGCACGCCGCTTGATAGTGGACTTCCCATCCGCCATATATTGCCRACGAAAAAGTGGGAACAACTTTGCGCCAAACTTTTCTGCTTATTTAATATTTCTGACATCATTTTTTGTTGTTGTGGCGGGTTTTTTGTGTGTTTTTGTCTTTCGCTCAGAGGGGTGTTGAAGTGTTTGATCTTTTGCTTCTCCCGTGGTAGATTGCATCAAATGATTTGATAAAAAGTAAGCCGGCAAATTACTGTGCGAGTGGTGGGTGCGTCAGCGCGTTCTGAGGTGTGGCGAGAGAAACGTTTACTGATGCTGATTGAAAATTGAAATCGTTTTGCGTTTAGTTTATTGCGAAATTCTTATTATTAAATTTTCGTTGATAATAATATGGCAACCTTTCGCGGAATTGCTTTTGTGTGGGCGTGTGCGTACATTTCCACGTGTCCGTTGAAGTGTAAGGAATTGTGTTCTTTCGGCGTRGATTGCTTTTAATATATTAATACTTTTTCTGCTTGATTGGTGAAGCTTCACCGAATTTGCGCATATCTCTTTTGATTGCCTTGGGAAGTGAGATATTATTAATATCCTCGCAAGAAATTGGATTTTTCATAACTTATATCATGCCTGGCATCATGTAAGATTTTGAAATGCAAAAAAAGTTGACTTGATCCCGATCGTTGATTTTGTGTGGCAGCTATTTGCTMTAGTTGCACAATCTGATGAATATCTTCGGAGATTTTAGCGCTGTGTTGCATGATAATTCACGGCGAATTTTCTGAATATATCTCGGAAAATAAAAAATTCTTCATAAGAAGAACTTAATTTCTGGTTTGATCGCCTCATTAGTTTATATGACAGATGTTTTCTATGTTGGTCCGATTACCTCAGTTTAACAAAGCGCGAAATTTCAAATTCCAAGGTTCCAAAACCTAACCAAATCTAATACTTTTACTCATCCAGACTAACTGTGAGAATATGAAATTAATCAAATACTTATAGGTATATGTATGATGAGGCTAGGTCAGTACCCGAGCGTTTTATCCAGGCTGCATTTACCGAATTCTAATTTTTCAGGTTGTGTAAGCCTTAGTATCTAATTTAGAATAATCTAAATATTAACAAAGTGTGCTCTACGATATAATTTGTATTATAGTCTATGTCGTCGGAGTTAAAACATGAAAAAAGAGGAGGTCAAGTACATAAGGTCACGTGATAAAATTTGACGCAAATTACAATTTCATACAAATGTTTATTATCGCCTCAAACTAGATTTCTGAACCAATACAAACTAACGCTTATCTAAGTTTTCTTCAGACGTGTTAAATCCCTCGGCTAGAATAGATTTTATTTTTTTCGGTTTCACCTCCTCCTGAGCACCATTCACTGGATTGTTGGACATTTTCAATCATATTCTTAAGCATACGATTCCAACAAGATTACATCAACTTTTGCAATGCTGTCATCATTTGACAGAGCTGACACTCTTCAGACATGTTTTCGATGACTCCACGACTGCAGTTTATTAGGACATCATTTTATTAGTTGATCAGATTGTGAATATAAAGCAACATTCTAATCCTAGTCTAATTAACTTCATACATGAACAATCCAAGAAGGCAAAAGTTTTTAAGAAATTACATAAGTCTACAAATTCTATTATAAATGTATACATGTATTGTGCTTTTATTTTTAATATTTAGTACGCAACTGTGAAGCAAAAAATAGGTTTATTATGGCAAATGGTGCCTTAGCACAAGTAGAATAGAATTTAAATAGAATCTGTAGGAACTCATTATGAGGAACAATCAAGAAGTAGAATAAAATAGCAAACCCGAAAAGTGACCCACTGTGGCCAAAATGTAAGACTCTACCATGCTCAGCGTCTAATACATATACATTAGTATGTATCTATAAATATAAGTAAGATGTCGCGCACATAGACAACACTTAGGTCAAATTGAGACGACCGAAAAAAGTATTCAAAGGCAACTAAGTAGGCGCAGCATGGCGGAAGCTTGAAGACGAAGAAAGTATGTCTGAATCACACATATATGCACTCGTGTGTAGGTGTGTGTGTATGCATCTGAACTATAGCAGAGTCGTAATGCTGCGAACTTAATTTGCATACATAAGACTCTTGAGGCATGCAATAAAAATGATAAAACCCTCCAGAGGACAACCAACTGCCCTAGGACGCCTAGCAGAGGAAGAAGTCGGTTCCGGCGATGACGCGGAGGAGCTCTCGTTTAGCGCAAAGCCAACACTGCTCAGCTTAAACATGTACAAGGTGTGCTCTTTAGCGCATAAGTTCACAAGTGTTGCTATACACTTTTGTGTTCTGTGAGCGCAAAAATCAACAGTACAYGAAAATTTACAACGCCCACCGAAAATAAAAGTTAGCAGACTAAAACTAGGCCATCTGGTTTATGTTTACTCTATTTTTGGTTGCCTTTTCGTTGTTGTTTTTTTTCCCCTCTTTTTTCATCGGGGAAAATGGTGAATATCGCTTTCGCTTTTGGCAATTCGCTTTTCTTGCAACTGCCACTTTTAGTGTTGGGTTTGCTGGCTGCGCGGTTGCTCGGTCGGTGGTGAGCGTTTCTCTCGCTCATCAAAAAGCCTCGAATTACAGTTTGTGTAAGAACTGTTTTATTCGTTTTTAGATTACATAGACCGCGGTTCGTTGGCGCTTTGATGGCCAGCCTTAGTCGGGATTGCCCGCTTTTTTCTTGTGTTTCTGGTATTGCTTTGGCCGATGGTTTGTTGGGAGCTAATTTTTGTTACGTTATTTTTTTGGGTTCTTTTTCATTGTTTTAAAGCAGTTCCGTGGTCATGAGAGTGCACGAACTGTCGACATTCCGCTTTGCAAATAGAGCCGCAGACCACTGCATGCCCAAAACCAGAGCGCTGCAATTGACAGCCGCTACGCTATTTCGCTCATCAACAATTCGAATGAAAATAAGGAAATGGTCTTGGAACTTTTCACCAAGCTAAAAAGAAGGCGTTCTAAGGCAATCAGAAGTAATTTACAATTTTCAAGTTAAATCTCTTTTACATCAAAGTGTTAGGGTGATTATTGCRCAATCTTACTAAGCTGATTGATGCTCGGGAGAGTTCTAATGAGCCAAGTGCTGATTAAAAATTAGGCAATGAAGTAATATTTGATTTTTTGAAACCATATTTCTCAATTCGCATGCTGTGAGTGTTGCCACTGACTTTTTTTGGTGATTGTTGGTTACGCTTTTATCRGTTATGTTAATTTAGCTTAGTACTAAAGTTTTGTGAAATATTGAAAATTAATGGAAAATTAATTTAGTAATAAAAGTTAATCTTACGAATGAAGATCAGGATAATTCATGGAGCACTATTCCTTTCTCTTGTTCGAAATATTTTATAAAAATACTAAATCAGTAAAGAGGAAAGTCATAAGTTAATTGAAAGTAGGATAGTTGAGTCAATTGTCTTCGAATAAGTGCTTTTGATATCGAATTTACTTTTATAAGTATCTTTTGAATACGATATACTGAAGAAACTTGCTTGGCAACGATTTAGTTTTATTATAGCAAAAACCGATCGAGTAAATCTATCAAATTGCCCTTCAACCCMAAAAAAATATATTTGATTCCGGTTTAATGTTTCCATTTAGTTTGGACAGGAGAACTCCGTATATGATATTCTGTTGCACATATTCAAGAACTTAATAGCATAAATATCGAGGTGTTAAAACTACTTCTCCCCGTTATGGGGTTYAGATTATATCAGACCAAAGCATTCTAAATAAAAGTACTGCTAAAAATGCAATGATGCCGCTGAACCCTGCAAATATTAGACAGACTTTTTCAGTCAATTAATTAAATATATAATTAATTTTGACAAAAATTCAAGTAACCTTTCAGATCGCAAATTTTTTGATTTTACTCCAGAGGTCATTTCTAAAGCTCTTTCCAAAATGACTTAACCATTTTTGTTTTTTTCAGAGAAATATTTCCTTATACATGTATATGTACATAGATGGTATTTATAATACTTATGTATACAGTTTATACGAGTTCCATATTGAAGTTGGAAACGAATACGTATCGTATAATCTTAAATGTCCAAATAGCCGTGAACAACGTCAACATATGTTAGGACTGATATTAAAGGCCACAAATCAACCAAACGAGCATTCATGTAGATGTGTGTGCTTAAAATATATGTATTTATGAATACACGTTTGGTCATATGAGTGAACACCTAAACAAGGGTTTCCTAATAGCTAACCCAAATACAACAAACTTGTGTAAAACGTGAGAAGGTCTCTTTTGTTTTAACGAATACTGTAATCATCAATACATTCATACACATACACATATACTAAACATAGTCAACCTTTTATATATTTTAAAAGATTTTTTAAGCTCAGGTCAGGAATACTCTTGAATGTTTTTTCTTGTTATATCATATACTTTTTTGGATTTTCTAAATTTACTGGAAATAACTGATTTTATATATATTTGCATATCCGTATCATAACTTTCTTAGAAGCAGAGTAAGTATTCACAGCACTTTGTTTCATTAATGATTATAATTTCTTAAATTAATCAGATAAGTAATAAGAAGGTATTGCTTTGACAGCAGCTATATTTTTCCTAATAGGCACGAGATCTTGCTAGGATAGTTCTAATTTTGTCTGTTTCATCTACTTTGAACACAAGATATTCTCACTGAAATGGAAAAATATACATAAATCGAAAAGCGATTCAAAGCATTTAAAAAGTATGTATGACGATATTATTGGGTCGTTCACTATGCAATAACGCAWTAACTCATAAAAGTTTAATGACTCGCCAAAAGCTTTTGCAGTTTGAGTGAAATGCTCTACCACACCCACTGTATTCTTCATACTTAGCAGCCTCGGATTATTACCTGTTTCGGTCTTTGAACATTTTTTGGGTTGGGAGAACTTTCACCTCAAAGCAATTCGTCAAAAACTACTTGGACCAGTTTGCTGCCTGCAAATATCAAACATTTTATGAGCGTRTAAGCAATCACTTGCCCAATTGCCCAAAAGGTGGCACGAGGTATTCGATTAAAATGGAGAATAAATAATTTTATAAAATGTTTTCCATAATGAAAAATCCTATTCAAATTGCACTAAAAAACGAAATTATTTAGTGAACGACTTATTATGATATTAAACTGCTCCTCGACATTCAGCGAATTTTGTCCATATTGTTTTATTACTTTCTGTTTTAAAACTCTGAAAGAGAAGTTGATAGTCATACGTATATCGGATTAACTTATAACAAAACAACACTTATAGTTTATTTAATAAATATACTTGAGTCTTTTTATCTTTTGATGATCGTAAACAAATATTTTAAGAATCGGAAAACAAGCAAAATAAGGTTATACAACTTAAAATATTTTTAATAGAAACGACATTATTTTTTTTTTTTTATTTCAATAAATTACAAGTTTTTGAAAACTGCCTATTTTATGGACAGCAGTTGCCAATGATTTATTGAGAAAAAAAGCAGCATGCCAAAGCATCTTACGGCTCCCATCGGTGCTGCACATCATGGCAGCTGTCAACTTGCCTCGCACACACCCAGTTAAAACACTCAACAACAACAAAAAGTGAAACATATTTTTGTTTATGCGCGATTTTACTTCTAGCAATCGAATTTTATAGACTTTTTATACTCGCATTCGCCATGGCACAGCTGTCAGTTTGAAAAATAACAACATAAAATTGTCGAATGTGAAATTTATTGCCAGGTCGTGTGAGCGGCAACAGCGTTGTGGAAATGTGGAAGTGGTCAGTCACATGCATCAAATGAAAATAAACAAGCCGCATAAAGTGGCAGCGTACGTGCAGCAAGCGTCGAGTGGCAAATACATGAATGTGCATGTACATTTGTATACGGTGTTCAACAGCACTGCTGTGAAGTGAAGGCGCAAAAACTTCAAGCGCGCCTCTAACAGCTTCTTCACTTGCCTCGTTCGTACATTTTTGTGGAACAATTTCACAAGTAAATACGCTGGTATCGGCTTATACTGCCTTATATACGCGCATTTATTTGCTATTCGACAGCCTTTAGTTTTTCGTTGCAGTGCAAAGCACTGTTGTGTCGCCCAAATGGTGTTTTCTCTCGCGCTTAGTCACTCATACGCCCCGTTGTTCAACACTATTTTTCGAAAGCTTCTAAGCTCACTCCTCATTCTGCAYTTTGGCGCAGCGCTTTGTTGTAGCAGTGCATCTCGTGATAACAACACAACGCTGTTGTTGTAAAAAAAAACATTTTTAGACTTTTCAGAGTTTTCYACTTAAAAAGTGATTTTTGAAAAAAGAAAATTATTGCTTTAAGTTAATTAATATTTGGAGGAGATATTTATGCATAATTTATGAAAATACTCAAAAGATTTGGAGACAAAATTTTTTTTTTTACAAATTATTGCCTATTTCCCACATTACTTACACAAAAATATTCTATTTCTGCAACGACTGCGGCCGTCACTGTACTTTACTATGAAGTACACTACAATGTTTTTTGTKCCAAATTTTACATAAGGAATGCCGCTCATGTCTTTGCGCCACTGTCAAATTCTGAAATTGTTAACAAAGCCAAAATTTTCCAGTCCAAAAATTGCGTTCACCGTTTAATTCTCACGCAAATACTAAAAAACCCAGCTACAGCTTCCATTTCAGTTCAATTCAAGCCGGCAATGCTTTCTACGCTGCTGTTGCATACAACAAATGTTTATTATTGCTCAGCACAGGCCGCTGCTTGCTATGCAACATGATGTTTTGTTGGTCATCGGAGTGTGGTAAAGCCACATGGAGTGTCCGCGGGTTTGTTCCACCGAGTGTCTGTGTATTGTGTTAGTTTTGGTGCAGGCTGAAACCAATTTTTTCCCCATTTTCCCACAATAAATTTCCTATGTTTTTGTGCAACACCAGCTGCGCTTGATCATGCCACTATGCGCGCCACTGTTTGTGTGTGTCTGTGTTATTGTAAGTGGGCCTATGACAAATATTGCTTCGCATGTCGCATTTTTTTCCTGTGCCACTGTGAGAGAATCGAGTGGAAGAGGTATTAAAACTATTCGCCGTTTTTTCGTTATTCCTGGACACACAACTGCCCTGCTCCGCTATGGCGAAACTATCACTTCCGTAACGATTAGAAGTGCATATGTTTACATATTTCTAAATATTGATGTGGTGAGTCCTTGAACAATTTGTATGAGCTGGTCACGTAGGTTTCMATTGCATGAAAGCAGGAGCAATAAGTTGCTCATGTCTGAGGTAAGAGTATGAATGAAAATGATTAAAAAATATTTTAATGTTTTATCATTCCATGTTATGTCTCTRTGTGAAGACATCTTAAGCTACTTATAATAAAAACTACCAACATTTAAATACTATTTAAAGTCTTATACTAAAAAAAAAGTGAAAAATAGGGTTTGTAAGGTGTTTTACGATCATTATAAAAGATATTTCTATATTTTATTAATTTGAATTTTAAATTCACCTAAAATAGGCCTCCTAAYATTTGTTTGTATTACCTAAAATCAATATAGATTGACATGGAGTCTATCTAATAAGTGATCAGGCGTTGAAGGGAGGGTTGGTAYTGTTACCAAGTGGAATTAAACAAAAACCTATAAAGTGCTAAGTTAAGATACGAAACTGTAATTTCATATAGCAGRTCGCAGTATCGTGAAGTATTTCCCCAAGTTTTCCCCATTAAATTACTCAAATAAGGTGGAGGGGAAAACCATAAGAACCKGTATTAATGTTGAAAAATGAACGGAGCATCGCCCACCTTCAGGTGAAAACTTATATCTAAAGAGCTTAACCAATTTTAACAAAATTCGATATATATGTAGATTTATATGAAATCGAAATACGGCAACGCCTACTTTTTAACATTTCAAAATGGTCGAAATCGGTCTATAACTTATCAAGTACCAGATACTGAATATGTGGATAAGAGTGTCTATAGCTGACTTTCTATCGAAAATAGCGGTCAACATAAATAACGGAAAGTAGTGAATTCCTTTCCTGCTAGTATTGTGTCCTGATGCTAATAATCGGATTATTGCTTTCTATAGAACCATATTCTTAGAAGAATAACTTTTAAAATTTCAATTGACCTAATAACGTAACGTATCTGTGAAATGTATTATTGAAATTTCGGAGTGAAATTTGTCATTTATTTTTTTGTCCTTATGTCAAAAATAGATTAAAAAAGATGGTCAATACTTCCTCCAGCCTTCCATTTCCGAATATAAATAATTTTGAACTTCATGTTGACTTTATACCGCATATATCGGTCAATGTGCGAGTTATGTTTCTAATATGAAGACATATTCCCAAATATTCTTGAGTCATGTCAAAAGCTAATCGAATTTGTCCTGATCTTTTCTTAGGCCCTTTATAGATTACACCCGAACTTAGCCCTTCCTTAGTGTTTCAAAGACAAAAATTGTCAGATAATTGGTAAGTTGTTTGCTTATAGAATATATATGTTGAATATCTTGGCATAATTTGTGACTCTAGCGCGGGTTGCTAGCAGTTTCCTCAACAGAAACCTCAAATTCCTTGAAAATGCAAAATGGACGTATAAAAAAGTCCAATTGAAGTACCCAAAGCTGAATTATAGCAACAAAATATGAACACATTTTGACCTGTTTTTTAAAAAAACTGCCAAAACATCTAAGCTTAAATAGAACTTCAAATTGGTACAAAATAAAGATGAAGATTGCACTGTTCCGAATATATTGAAATTGAACACCATTCGATGCCACCTTTCAAGTCGCATACACACGCAGCACACGTGAGCATAGAGCCAAATGTCTGCCGYGTCAAAATGCACATAAAACTCGATGTGTTGCCATAAACTAAGTAAAAACACTCGAGCGCCGTTSAAACACTTTCAATCCATTAAGTTTTCGACGCGCACCAACGCAACAACTACAAGCACAACGAAAGCTGTAAGCGTGGCAAAGATGAGCGCACTTGTTGCTGTTGTTGTTGGCTTCACGGTTGACAGTGTTGAATGTGACATATAAAAAATGCATGAACATTGAGGCAATGGGACATGCGGAAATGCACTGTGACATCGCCAACAAGCTGGTAAGAGTCACTTAACAACAACAATAAAGGCAATAACAACAACTACTATAAGCGCTACTAAAAGCAGTCAATACAGCAAATACGGTGGTRAAGGAAAATCGCTACTTACACACAGACAGCGCAGTTGTTGAGGCGCGTCGCATCATCAATCCGTTGACATTTTGAATGCTTTCAAAATATTTAGCGCATCATTGCAGCACTTTGCTGTCGGCAACAATATAACGGTGAAAAGTGCCGTTGTTAACAGCAACACCAACAACCTATAAAGCGCGCTGCTCTTAAGCAAAGATGCCGCTGGTGTTGCATATACTTACAGCAACAATAAGAACAACAAGCAACACCGCTGCTAACAGCTGTTGTAAATGGATGCTGTTATCGGCGACGTTGTTGTTATTGTTTGTAAGTCGCTTTTAACGCCACACCAACCGCTTGTTTAACTACTGACTTATGGCACAAAGTAAGCGCCGACGCGCTGCCATGCACACACACAAACGCACAGATAATCCATAAGTGTAGCGTGCATGCAGGTGCACTCACTGACTGAACAGTTATGCGCTGTGAACKAGTGCGGCGCAAAGTGCATCGACCAACCGCCGCAGCAACAAAAATTGTGCAAACAACACTTGAAAGTAAAACGTGAGCATTTTGCATATAATAGGTGGCGGCAGTCGCATGCGACAAACGACTTTCCTTTGATGTTCAAATATCGAAATTCGTGGCAATCGAGCGTGCAACATGCAACAAGCAAATATTGCGCACACCTGCGCATAAGCACAGCAAACACAACAACAACAACACCTAAATGTAGCGAACTTTCCGTTTATCAGCCAGTCACACTTTAAGTTGGACAAACAGCAAAAGCGCAGCAAGCAAAATGGAGACGGGTATATTTGCTCTAGGCTGCCACTGCCACTGCCACTGCCACAGCCGCTGATGTTGCTGTTGCTGTGGAACGTGTAGACGCAGATGGCAATAACGAAATGTCTTTTGTGCACTAATGGAATCCATCACTTGAAAGTGGTTATTGCACACATATACATTGATATTCATCCACGTATATGGACATATAGTATATATATGTATTTGTGTGGCCGTGTGCATGCCTGATTGCTTTTTTTTTTCGAAACACTTCTTCGAATTGAACTTTCGCTACAGTTTGACATCTTGCTTTCGATTGCTTCTCATTTTTGTCAATGCCGGTTCGCTTCCATCAGTTACTTCAGTCTGTTTTTGCCTTACTCCAACAGTAAGGCCCAGCGTTACTTGAACTCACTGCCATTTTTTATTTTTTCRATTTTGTTTTATAGCGATTTTCGCCACCAGAGTTATGCAGGCAGTCAGTCACTCAATTGCTCAATTACTCAGTACGACAAATACAAGCGCCTTCAAAACTCTTCTCGTAAATAGTTTTAGTGAGTTTGATGCGAAATGGAAAGAAATTCGCAATTGTGGCAAAAAAATTTAGTATCACTAATTGTAGAGCAGCTGCAGACAGTTCAAAATTGCTCAGCGATTTAAAATTGAGTGAYGAATTTGGGAGTGATTAGTTTTAAGTTGAAAACAACTTGCTCTACTTAAGCTCCAATAAGAATAATTAGTTTAAAACTCGGGGTTTTCTGTCCGAACTTCACGCCTGTTGTGGCTAAAGATCACTTTTAACACAAGTATGATTAGATTGCGTAAAGCAAGCTTACTGTCTACTACAACCGATTTTCCCGGTTTGATCCAGATTCTCTACATTTGTATGATTGAGTTTTATTGCTGTTCTATGATGATGTAATGCCTAAACATAAACATAACTTAACGTTGTATAACTTCTAGAGGAATATTTTAATGGAAAAAACTAAACGGATGTCACTTGCTCTTTGAAGTAAAATGCATGTCATATTATATATTTGGGAAAATTATTTTAGATTTACCGGCTTTTACCGARCTAAATCAGATATTCCAACAATTCCCTATGAATGCGAATAAAACTGCAGAGCGAATGCGCTTGCCTTCCTCATTACCGAAATTATAACGAATATAATATTTCTAAATTGTGGCATCATTCACTTATGGCCAAAAGCACTTTGTATATGTAATGATAAATCGCTACAAAAACAAATGTATTTTGATTTCTAACACGCGCGCTGGTGTGCGATTACACACACACACACTTATGCGAGCATGAAGTATGAATAGGCATAATCAATGTGTGTAAGTGAATTAAAAACTTATGCGCAAGCATCTGGCAACGCACACCAGCACCACGAGCCATAAAAATAAAGTTAAACGAATGTTTTCAAGTAATTTTCAGTCATTTGGAGGCAATTTGCCGCCGCTTATCCATTAGCAAATGCAATTACAGCACCCAACAGCAAATATATTTAAATATGCATAAGAGTGCTCGTGTGTGCTGGTGTTTGTAAGTGAGTTTCATGCAATACGCTAATTTCATACACTACCAACACATACGCAATCAGCACGGCTTTCAAACACACACACACACACTCACAGAGACACAGTTAACTGGCAACTGTGCGCTCTTATAAAATGCAAATGAATATGTATGTATGTACTGCTATATGGGTATGCATACGTGTATGAGCACAAGCTATTTATCAGTGTGCAAACACACACATTCATATATATTGTTGTATGTGTGTGCTGGTGCCTCTGTCGTGCTTTTCGCATGTGTAAATAAGTTACGTAAATGGCTGCCATTAGCTTCAATTCAGTTTTGTAAAGCTTTCACAGCGTCGCCGGCGACGTGGTAGACCTCATTCTCGACAAGGCGAAGCGGGTCCACGTTGCGGCTAGTCGATCGGTCGGACGGCATTGGCAAAACCGAAGTGCCGAAACAAAGCAAAAACCATTGAACTATTTTTCAACACTAAGGTGCTAATTAAGCAGAGTGTTAAAGGTTAAAGGGAGGCGAGGCGGTCGCGCCACTAAACATACGCACACACACACACAAGTAGTTTTAGGACACTTTCCGCCTGATGGGTCAGGGTGGGTGCGCGCCGCATGAGTGAAAAATTGAAATACTCCGACAATTAGGCAGACAATTTAGCTACTACAAACACACCCAAGTRCCACACACACACATATGCATGTGCTAGCAAGCAAGCTGGTGAACCGTGTGTGCGCAGGTTCGTATGAATTCACATTTAATTTTATGAAAATTGCTTGGGGCCCATGTGTAGGCGCCAGACATGAATTTGGAAAATTACAAAACGTTTAGCAAAATTATTCCTATTCGTATGCATGTATRTGTGCGTGTGCACGCGTGTGTTGGCCTACTCTGACAATTTCAGTTGATTGGAAATTTTGCGTGAAAAGTGGCAGCTGCAAGCACCGGGTGCCTGTCACTGCCAGTAATTTGTTGCTATTGTTTGGGTGTGCAAACAAAATGAAATTTATTTTAATTCACTTCAAATTCTCTATTAATATTCCAAACAGTCAATCAACTGCATATGCAATCATAGTCAAATAAAAGTCACTGTTATAATATTTGCCATTTAGCACCTTCGACACCTTCAACTGTGGCAAATTATAGTGGCAGCAAACGACATTAACGAGTCAGGTGTAATGCTATGTTTGTTTGTATGTATCTTAACAGGGTTGCATGGTGGTTTACTGCCACATTTTTTTTTTTTGTTTCTAGTCTTTTCCCACTCACATTGGCAGCGGAGTTCAGCACTGGTCACTGCCCGTGCCACATAAAAACTGCCGCAAGTGGTGTGTGGCAAGCGGCAGGAGGCAAATGTCAACGGAAATCCTCATTCTAGCAATGACGACTCAACATTTCCTTAATGAGTGCAATTCTCGCCGTCACGTACAACTAGTTCACATAAACGCCGAGCAACGAAGTGTTGAGATGTGTGTGGCTATGTGAGAGAGTTTTTTATGACCTCACAGACACACATACTATATATTATAGGTATACACATACATTGGCATGTCCATGTTTGGTATATTGTTTGGCAGAAGCTTTTTAAGGTGCAGTGCAGGAAAATAAAAAATATTACTAATAAATAATATTAATTGTAATTATAATAAAACCAAGAAAATACGTTAAGTAATGCCGAACCATAATACCATTAAAAGATGCATTTTTTATGCAAGAAAGGGTATAAAACGCTCATAAGCTTCCATTTGATCAATCAGTTTGTAAAGCAGCTACAGCATATATGATCCGATCTGCGCAGTATGTCCGCATTTTATAGCTTWATCGTAAAAACGCTTAATTTCGATCACTTTCAGCCTATAATAATTTGTACAGCTTTCAAAAGCTTTCAGAACTCTTCTAATAGTAATTTTCCAAAGCTTTCACACCACGTTTGATAGTAGTCTCAAATAATTGTTTAAGTAGGGAAAGGTCTGCAGCAAATATATTTTCGAAAGCTATTTAAAAGCTTTCAAGCCTTTAAAACTTTATTAATTAAAATATTACTTTTCAAGCTTTTTAAAAGCTTTCAAAACTCTAACAAGAGTAATTTAATCCTCAAATCTGTTCAAAGCTTTCTAAAATCGTTTGGAACACTTTTAGTAGAGACTAAAGGCTAATAATTTATTTAAGAAGCGAAAAGTGTTCATCAATTATATTTGTTCGAACTTTCTGAAAATCTTCAAAAGTTCTCTTCAAAGCTTTAAGAAGCTTTTCAACTCCTTTTCATTGTAAGTCTATGTACAAATCCAAAGGTAATCATAAACTGTATTTTCCAAAGCTCTTTAAGAGCTTTCAAAACTCTTTAAATTGTGACCAAATCTGARAAATCCATTAAAGCTACTAGAAGTATTTGGGAAATATTAAATTTAGAAATATTTTTGAAAGTTGATATATATAATAGTCTAATCTAAAACTAAAGTCTAAGCCTTTAACCATGAAACGTTTAATTTCTAGTGACCTTAACAACTTAAAATACTTACATACTATATATTTTTYCAGCCGACTGATTTCTATAAAAAAGCGCATGATTTGTTGGTTTTAATTTTATAGTGAATTTACATCACACCCATACATTGCCCGGCAACCCAGCTTACTAAGCTATTCTTTCAGTGACTGYAGAAGCATTACCGTCGCTTTTGCATGCAAAACACGTAGGACAGTTGGATGAAAAGAAATTTACAAATAGCTGACATTCCAGCGTCTGTCATCACGGACACGTACAGTCGCGTGGAGGGAGAGCCTGGCCGACGACAAGTGAGTGTAATTAGCAAAGAACAACGAAWGTAACTACTCACACATACACATCATGTAGCCATATCGACAAATTTACAAACGACACGTCAGCAGTTCGCGATATGAACACACATGCACACACATACGCTTATTATAATGCAAATGTTTGCGAACGTCGGCTTTAGTAACTGACTGTGTGATAATTTAATGAGAGAACTTGCGGATTGTTTGACCAAGAAGCAATGTGGACTGTCTGCTAGTTGACTTAAGGCTRTAATATACATACTATATGTATATATATCAGAGTTTCCATGTCAAATATTAAACATTCACGTAACTCTCGTAGCGCTAAACTTACCTGACAGCAGCAGTTCACTTGTGCTGTTGACCAAATTATCCATAATTGGCTGGAATGTATAAAATGTCAAAGTCTCCAACTCGTTGCTCTGCACGTTGATATTGAGGAGTGCGGGTGTGCCACGTAGTAGTCCATTATCGAGTTTCTTCAGTTTGTTATTGCGAAGATTCAGCGTTTTTAGCGTATTCAAGCCGTCGAGAGCGCGTTCCGAAATGCGCTGTAATTAAGACAAGTAAAGGGATTTAATACACGTTTCTTTACACAAAAGTTTTCGCATATGCTATTAACTAAAACGGGCTAATATTATCATAGTAGGGTTTTATGAACGACAGCAAAAAATGGCATAAAATATTATATTTTGTTTGTGCTGGATTCCAAGATTTGTGGTAATATATTGTGTGCTTTAGAAATCATTTACTTGATTATTTGAATTTGATGGATGAATATTAGTATGTAATGAAATAAAAGTAAATTTAGTTAATTTTCATGGTGATATTATTAATATCCTCTACTTTATTACTCGCTTGAACAGGGTATTACATTCTTGTTCGACTACCAATTGCTCAGTTTGCTCCGAAACTATTTCTTTCGTAGATGTTTTCAATACTCAACGAATACTTTTTGTTTTTCTTCAGACCTTCTAACATTATTAGTCGCACAGTTTTTGTACTTTTTTAGTTAAGACGCAAACCTTGARTACGATTTCGAAACCCATTTGGTATTTACGATACACAAAACGACTTCTGAAAGATAATATATTAAAAAAAAACAAGTTTGCTTCGATATTTGTAATTCCCAAATTAAACGTCAGAACCGCAAAATGTATTTGTATAACTAAATGATTAACGTAAATTTAGCTAATTGTAAACCAGTCCCTCAGTTTCATGCTTCCCAAGAAACTGGTAATTTTTCGGAATTACCGCTATCGGGTCTACATGGGATATAKCTGTTATASAAACGGAAACAGCGGAATTAAGTGCTTGAATGCTAAGCTTTTTCATTTGACCAGGTATCTTCACCAAATTTGGTAGGGGTTATTGCTAAGGAAATAACATAATCTGCGAAGAAATTGTTCAGATCAAGTCACTAAAGCTTATGGAAAATTCGTAAAGGGAATAGTTGTGTATATGTGAAGAGTATTGTAGMTTCAATGCAACCAAACTTAACGTTTTATTGTTTATTTTCCTGTTTCATAAGCTAATTTTCATCAATTCATAATACTTTATGCTTAAATCTAAACGTCTGAATTATTTGAAAGCTTTCCTTTAAAAAGTTGTTTTTGTATTTTTGAGCTTCTTCGACAGTTATATTTATATAGTTGTAATTATGTTTAATTACCACTCAAAAWGGACTCAGCATTTATAACATACTTTTCGAGAGGAATTAAAATCACAGCTTTGCGTTTATGATACTTAATTAATAAAGCGTAAAAACTAATATTTTTCGGCAATAAAAAGTTATAGCCACTCCTCTTATTGCCTACGTACACCAGCACAAATGTGTATTTTAGGGGCTTAACGCTTATATGTGTGAATATTGCTGCCCTTGAGTCCTTGAGGCTTCCTAAASGGTTAGGTTGGCATGAAATTACTACTCAGTTCAGCGCCATTTACGATCTTTGGCACACACAAAGAGCACGTCTGCGAGTCATTAAATTATTTAATTGCTGGCCGAAAGTGTAAATTTTCGCCTTTTATTTCTGCTTTAATTCCAACCAAACAAAGCTATTAAGTAACTTAATCACTCACTCGCTCGCGCTCACTCAGCTACTCAGCTACTGAGTATRCCCATTGTGGCCATTTTAGCATTCTATTCAAGTCTCTTGCAGCCGTTAAGGCATTTTTAATRTGAACTAATTATTTCCTGATTAGCTCTGGACATGAACTGACTCATCCATTCCTACCGGACATAGCCGTTAAAGTGTGCAAGTAGTGGAATGTTTGCGCCGAAAGTGATGTTCGCCGGTCTTTATTAACTGTCAGGTGGCGTGTCCAACCCACATTAGCGGGAACTTTCCTGCACTCAATACACATTATATACTATATATATAAGTATACCTTTATTYATATGGTTTTTAGTCTATTCCTTTTTTATAGGCTTGTTACAGCTGGGCTGAAGGGGCTGCTTTAGCTCAGTAAGATAATTACTTTATATCTATGTTTAGGACGATCAGAGAGCGAATGAGTAGTATTTTTATTAGGTTTACTTCTTGAATAAGATGCTTACACTTTTGAAATTAAGCTTTTAAGTACACGTATAATTACACAATTCGATTCTTCTTTCAAATAAATACTTTATATGCAAGCTTGACTTTATTAAAGGAAAACTAAAAATAAATATTATATATATAAAATATTATATAACCACAATGCTATAAGAGCATTAAGCAGCTGTGCAATTTAGTTGAAACAAAACTYGCCAGACAGACACTCTTGCAAAGTCTGGGCGCAACAGTGCGTATAAGCAACAAGAATTTATACTTGACAAACGTTTTACGCTTGTGTGCAAGTGTGTGTGCGCACTTATGCCGCCACTTGACGTGCTTGATCCACTACTCCGCTGTGAAGTGTTAGAAAGCTACTGACACATATTAATGTGCGACGCTTTCAGTCGTGGTTGAGTTCGCAATTCGTATTCACTTGCGAGGGTACACATGTATGCCCGTATGCAAGAATATACTTATTTATTATAGTAGATATGTGGATGTAAATTTGAGAGATTACAGGCAAGTGCAAGCTTATAAATATTCCAGCGGAAAACAGTTAATGTTAAAGAAAGAACAGTGCCTTGTTCTTATTGTATTTTCTAACCATGTATATATCATACGATTTATTTTGGCCGCTGCTCACTTCATAAATTTGGACTCAATAACACTCCGTGATGATCAATAAAGTTTCTCAAACTCCAAAACTCGCAGTAAATTAGGCAGTTGATGGAAATAAATCAAAAATTTGTAAACGCAAACCTCTTGAGTTAGCTAGACGTTTAATTCATTTTTGAAATCTCTTGTTGAATTAGTTATTTTACAAGATTTTTTAGGAGCTCTTTATGCTTTTTAAGAGCTTTTACATTTTTTAGAAGTTTTTAAAGCTTCTTGAGGAATTACAAAGCTTTCTAAATTTTTTAAAAGTTTGAACTAGCAATTAAATGAATAAATCTTCAGCAAAAGTTGACAATAGATCTTAAATTGAAGTATTTTCTCTCGCACAGTTCCATCTAGGCACTAATATCCAGATCTTATGAGCGGATAACGATTACTGGTGATATTGCGACATAGAAGTTCAAAGATTGGTTCTTTTGACAATTGATTCAATTACATTTTTTAATATGAGTCTGAGAATTATTACAGAAGCGAGATTGCTGACTTTTAACTCAAAATCTGATTATAGTTCATTAAATTCTGGACAGAAAGACACTGCGAGCAAGCTACATGAGAAGAAATCGTTATAGCGTTAAAATGTTTTCTTCCGCATGGTAACAAGGTAAAAAACTATTTATACCGTTAAAGATAAAATGAGGGGTTAAAAGTAGGCCACATTTCTGTTGAATGAATAGAACCACAACTATGACATTTATGCCTACATCTTTTCAAATTATWTAAACCACATATTAGTACAACTTACCTCAATCTTGTTGTCGTCCAACTCCAATTCCGACAAGATCCACAACTCAGCAAACACAGTATCACCGATGAAATTGATGTTGTTATTCGACAGCTTCAGCACATTCAAATTACCCAGACCTTTGAATATGTCGCTGGTCAGCACCGATATCTGATTATGCGCCAAATCCAAGTAYACCAAATGTGGCATCTCCACAAAGAGGCTGTCATGCAAGTTAGAGATATTGTTGTTATTTAAGAAAAGTTTCTCGCATTGTGGTAGATTGTGAAAAGCGTGACGATCGATCTCAAATATCTGGTTATGTTCCAAATTCAGCTCACGTAAGCGTATGTGATTAGCGAATGCGTCCTGGGCCAAAGCCGCTATATGATTATTGGTCARGATGATGCGCTCCAAATATGGTAGATTGGCAAAAGCATTGCTCTTCACCACATCCACCTGTGAGTACTCAATAATAATGGTGGTCAAATTCTTTAACGATTCAAACACTAGCGTTGGTATATAATCCAAGCGACCATGATTTTGTATGACAAATTTCAATTCACGCAAACGCTTCTGCTGAAAGAAACGCGTCCAGGTTGTATCATTCTGTGGCAAGATATCGGAGAATACCCAACACTCCGCCTTCAGCACGGGCACGTGATTCTCGTCCGGTGTGCAGTAGCACATGAGCTTCATRTCGCGACGACGCACACAAAAGCCGGTCGTGTCCATGGGACCCGTATACGAGCTGGTAGCCGAGGAAGGTATGCTCGCATAGTTGCTGTTCACGCTGCCGCTGCTGGCGTAGTAGGTGGACGAGGCGGAGGTGGAAGAGGCGGCTGAGAGGCGATCGCTGCGGCGACGCCCTTCTTTGTCACGGGAGCGGGACGCTGCGGGCGCAATGAGGCAGGCAAAGCAGACGAGCGTGATGGCGAGCAGTGTGCGCCGCTGACAGTTAGACGGCCACATTTTGCTGGTGCTTTGCTGGGAGTTTGCTGATTGGTGTTTGTGGTAAGAATGTGTAAGGTTTTCGTCGAATAAGTGGAGATTGTTTGTTGGGTATAGGTTTCAGCCTAAGTTACGCTTTTGTGGGATTTTAGGTGGGTTGGTTGTTYAAGTTGTTGTTCGGCTCTTATTTTTAAAATACGTTCGACAAATACGAAAAATCGTTTCTGCTCCAGATGTTAATYTGCAATTAGAACAAAAGAAAAAAATATTATTGAATTATTGTTTATTAACATTTGCTAAAGCAGTATACATATGMTTTACCAGTTATATGGCTGATGTTGTGAGATATGCAAAGATACTTATATATTTATATAGAATAGTTTAATTGCTTCGTTGATTGTTCTTTTGATCCCTTTTGATCAATCGAAGCGAATGGTGTTAACTCAGACTCGGATTCGTCGAAAGAGGCTCCTAGCTGGAACAACTGCAGAATGTTCCAGCGATCGAGAACACAAATTATGGACAAGTGGAGTTGAACTGGAGTCTTTCCACCTTGGACTATACTGGCATTAATATTTGGCGTCGACAAAGCCAGCAATGCCAGCAGTGTCGCCAGGCTATGGTTGCTTTCTTTATTTTCTTCTCGCTATTGGATACGAGTGTAACTCCAAAGCCCGTCACTAGTTATTCCGCTTGGAAGATGCTAATGGAATKTGGTGGACGGGTAGAAAGACAGATGTCCAGATCGCTGAAGTATACACCCGACCCTTCTTTACAGAACATTTCGCACCCAAGTGTACCTATTTCGTCCTCCCCTACTAATGTTTATTTTGATAAAATCTTTAAGAGATGATCAGAATTATACTCTGTACGTTTTTCAAACCTGAACAGAAAAAACATTGATGAATCAGTTAAAATTAAAATAAATTGAATTACCATATATTTAGTAAAAAATATTGTTTAATKAAAAACCAAGAAAAATATATTTTGGCAATATTTAACTTTTTAAACTCAATTTTTTTCTTTATAAAATAATCGATGCTGTGTAAAATAATTTTTTCTGTCCACGCGTTGCCTTTTCTCTAATTCTACTTTTTTCCTTTCTCATAATGGCATTATTTTTGCACTGTTACTCGTGCTGTTGTTATAATTTATGAGTATCATAAATCTATGAAAAAGGAAACAATTTTAAGCAATTTAAAAAAGAACACAAATGCCGAGCACAAAGCAAACAAAGTTAAGTGCAAAGGGTCACGAAGTGGGCGAAGGGCAGGAGGGCAGGAGGGAGTAAAATGAACGTAACAGCAGCACAATGCCACTGTAGTTAGGGCAGTAAAGCGAAATCAGTGATTGTGTTGTTGTACTCTGCTGCTCGGCGGCTTCAGCACTGCAATGCACTCCACACACCCAGCCACAGCGGGTAGACGACATAAAATAAATAAAAGTTATGTTACAAATAAATACGATTGCAAGCTTTTTAAATAAAATTGCAAGCTTTATTGGGTACGCGGGGTGTTGGAAGGCATTAAGTTGATTGTGTGATGTTCACACTTCAGGCTGGTGAGAGTGGAGGGCAGCGGTGCGAGGCTGGTTGTCACTGGCTGTATCTAGTTCTGAACGCAAGTCAAGTGATATGCGCTGAAAGTTATGACTGATGTTGTGAGATATGCAAAGATACTTATGTATATATTTATATAGAATAGTTTTAACGGTAATAAAGTGTAATGCAAACAATCATTGGTTGGCATGCGTAAAATTGTATGCATTTTATGCGACTAATTTACTATTTATTTTTTTAATGGACATTCATCTTCAAAAAGAAACAATTTTTTGTTTAGAAAACTTGTTTTGAGCTATAAAATTATGCCAAAGTATGTCATGACTTGAAATAAGGGCTTTTAAAATTAAGGAATCTATTCTCGTAGAACCTAAGGAGGAAATATAGTGAAAATATATACCTACATTACTTTAACCAACTTCTAATTGTTTATTTTAACTTTAAGAATATCTACATCTCCGTAATATTTTTATACGGTATATAAATTTTAACATACATATGCGATATTAAAAGGATCACGGCACTCGAAGAAATATTTTCAATTCTTTGTACTTCAAAAGAATTCAAGCAAAGCTCGAAAAACAAAAGCTTTATTGAAGCCCAGAGATACACAATGCAAATATGACAACGAAAGCCAACAATAATCTGTTATGCTTGTACGTCTGTCTGTATGCGAGAGGAGCAGATAAATGAAATATTAAAGACAGACAGCAAAACGACAAAAGGATATTGAAATGAAGCAGATTATTTGCATGCATGTGAGAACAACTGCATATAGTTGCACAAGCAAACAGGCTTGCTTTTCCTATAATATATTTTATTTTATTTTTTTTCACAATCATAGGCGGCAAACAAACTTTATATATGCATATGCATTTAAAAATGATTGTGAAAGTACCTCCTTTGGAAGAGCAACTAGCCCTAGATCCCATTCAATGGAAGTCTAGTCCCACAYTTGAAGCGAAAAACTGTTTATTTCTTTTGATTATACGAGTAGAGATGTATAGGTCTACCTGGTATTGAATCATTTAAAATTTTGCATTTGTTGGTATGAGGGAAAGCCAGTAGAATATAACCTTTAACAGCAAGAGACAAAAATCATTCCAACTGTATGAGCCAAGCAGAGCAGAGCTCGAGACTCCCATCACACAAATTTAGTTGCTGCTTCTTATAAATGCACAACTATTCAAGTATTTATGACGTATCTGTACATAAATATATATCTATTTGCACATGTCTGTGTCACAAGTTTCAGCCGTAGTTTGCATTGTCTTACACATACATTTGTTCCTGAGTTTGTTGTGCTCAGCATGACTTATGAAACTGCAGCGAAAAGCAATTTGTCTTTCTTCAATAATTTCGATTAAACTTTTGCACAGCATAACGCCACACAATACAAAGTAAATATGCAGGCACATTGCTTAGTACATAAATGCTGCTGGAAGGAGATGCAATCACACACGAGTGTCACACTATACTGTCGTCATAAAATTTTGCATAYAAAAATTTACGCATGTATGTGTGTTGACGTTTCAAGCTACACATTGGCAATACTTACGAACTATGCTCATAAACATTGGAAAGTGCTGAAAGAGTGACATACTTTCGTTTATGGTAGCGAAGTCAAAAGTCTGGCACAATATGTACATATGGAGAGATGAGTAATTGACGGGAATTTGCTTTCTTGTCCTTATGATATGCATATTCAAGTACATATATGACAAATATATTTTTGCTGCAAGTAATATGTGCTTGCCACAGCCAGTGTGTCGTCGAAAAGTGGGTTGCACCTTCTTAAATCACTGCATAACTCTTTTGATTTTAGCAATTTTATGAACTCCAATATATTCTTGAGAAGAGCTTGTTGCTTTCAAATAGTTTTGTTATTGTATTCAGTCACTTAGAAACAATATGCCATTGAATTCGTAGCAGACATAATATTATATAATTTATTGAAAGAGGCTTATTTTGAGTRTATAGTATAACTATGAACAAAAATATGGCAGAGAAAATTTCTTAAAAATAGATAATTTTAGAACAATTTTTTTATTAATTAAAGTGAAGTTTTGTTTAATTTGTACGTAGATATACGATTATGGTGGGGCCGCCTTCTTAGAGCTTGCACTTTAATTAAATTGAATAAGGAAATAAAACTACATCGCATATACATATGTCGAATGTAATTGCGGAAATATTAGAATCATATTTCAAAACTTGAAAGAAATTTCTCTCCAACACAGTTTTCGGACTCGGTGAAGAAAATTTCTCAAATATCAAAACCAATTCACTTGAAATTTTCACACATTCTACTTAGATATACATACTTATCAGCAAATGATCGAAAGAATAAGATTTTAGAAAGAAGTGTCGAGTTTTAAGCCAGTCTTAATTAAGTTTTGAGATAAATTTATGATTGTAAGTGAATATAAACCCTTGAGTCTGTTTTCAAAGTAAGTGTCGGATCGATCCCTTATATTCGAAATTCGAATGAATACAACTAATGCACCTCTCGTCAAAATTTTAATAAAGGGATTCAACACAGTTCAAATTCAAACAATTAAAGCAAAACTTTTGCTTATGGGTGAATGGATAAAAAACTTGTTTTCATGGCTTTCTTGTATATTCCTAGCATATCGTAATGACTTGTTCTCTCATGATTTCTTTTTGGCCACTTTAATTTAAAGTTAAAGTAACCTTTGTGGTTCGTATCGAATTTTTACAGAGTGTTTTTGAGAGACATCAGTGCCTTCATTCAACTAACTAGATTTAACAACTATTTCTAAAACTCAAAAATTATCTCAGTTTCCTATGATCATGTTTAGCTTTAGCAGTTTTTACTAAGATATGTTCCTGCAATGAAAATCTTAGATTTACGGTCAAACATAATGATAAATGATCTTGGAACACTCGCTCTAAAAAATTTTACCTCACCTTCTCAACCTTCCCGCTGTAGTATAACTCCTTAAAATACTCATTAAGCCTTAAAACTGATGCTCTTCCTTCTAGATTTTTTATTTGATTTAAGCTTTAAGCTCAAATATCGTAATATATATGTATCTCGCACACGCACACTTTTACACAAGCGAAAAGCAGCTTCATGCGGCCAAAAGGAAAGAGCAAACATATTTGCGCTTGAGCTTGAAACGTTTAACATTCAATCATGGTCTTTACCAAGGATAAACGCAAAATTGTTGATTGCTTTGATTTCATTTATTGAAACTTCAAGGGAAATTGCTTTATTTATAAAAGCGACTTCCGATATGAAGGCCTAATACCAAAGAAATACAACGAAAATCTTCTAAAGAGCAAAACCAGCATTACAAATTGCTTAAACACATGAGCAAAACCTTTGCAAACACACACGCACATCCAAATTTGTCTGGATTAGTGTAAGCGTTTGTAAGCGTGTGTGAGTGTGCATGTGTGCGTAACCCAGAGCACCCGAAACATATGCAAGCATATCGAAACATTTTGCTGACAGGCACGCATATCCTGTTTGTCCATAAATATTTAGTGTGTACATATGTGTAAGACGCATGTGTGTATGTGCGCGTTGGCTTCTGCTTGAGTTTTGCACACTGTGGCGTATGAGTAATCTGCATGGAAATTGTTTTCAATTTTTGCCATTTGACAAATGGTGACACTTCCGCTGTGGCAAACCTTAAAGTGCGAACAGAGACAGCCCGATGGACGGACAGACTTGCTGACTGACTGGCTGACTAACGGACTACTAGCAGAGAGTTGRCAGTGAGCCGAAATAGATAAAGGAATAAACATAACCGGCAGATCAACGGCTACCACACGCACACAAACTGATTTGCCAAACACTTTATATGCATGTGCGTGTGCGCATGTGCATGTGTGTTAAATGTATGCGCTTGCCTGGAATGTTGTCAGGCGGACGGATTTCGCCAACAGTTACTGTCAGCAGTCAAAACAAAACCCAACAAAAAATGTAATAAAATAGATGACAAAACGCAACAACAACAACAGCAACAACATGTCAGCAACATAAACCACAGTGTGTTGTGGCAGCAGCTGTATGTAGCCGCCACTGTAGCTGCAACATCGCAGCTGTTGCTGTCTCCTGCCGTTGACGTAGTTGTTGCTGTTGTTGTTGTGGGTGAAGCTTTTGACACATCAAAGCTGTGCGCAAACAGCACAGTTCATCATCTCTCCATCGCAACTGTTGTGCTGTGGCGCTTGTTGTTGTCGTCRTCGTACGTAGTCATGTGGTGTGCCGTACACATGTAGCTTTGCTTGTATGGGTGCGCATGTGTGCGTTGCCGCCGCCGCTGATGACTGTGCGATGACGATGATGATGTCGTTGATGGCTGGTCGGAATCTATGGCTAAGCTGCGCATGAAATAAAGCCAAGTGTGCATCATCATCAATCATAATGACACAGTCAGCCAGAGGAGCGGCAAACGCACACAAATTTTCGCATACGCACATAACGGCGGTTTGCTGCTTTTTTGCTTGCTGTTGCGACGATTTGGTTTTTCCTTTTGGCTTGTTTTTTTTGTCATTTCATTGTTTTTGTAATTTATAAATATCGTACGCGCGTTGCGTTAGTCTGACAGCGGACCTTAGCCGCCGTGGGATTTATTTTGTCACGACGTGTACGCACAGTGCGACAGTTAGTTGAGCTGTACGCACGCCGCCGAGCACTGACGGTTAGACGTCATAGCTTACGAGGCACCAGGCAGACTGACAGTCGTGACAGTTAGTTATGGCAGGCGATTTGTAATAAATCGCTGAGCTGTCATGCAATTCAATTCATTTCAATTCAACTGCTTCAACGGACTTCTGCGCAAAACACAGAGAGAACAACAAAAATAAATTATGTTTWTTTGACATTGAGTTCATTCTCTTGTTTATCAATTATTATTACTTTATATCTTTAATGTGAATGTGGTTGCAATGAATTCCTATTCATTGGTTCGGTAGTGTCTTCAGTAGAGGTAGTAGTTGATTTGTGGATGAGTAAGCTCGAATATTTAATTTTACAGTTTAATAATTTATTGTTGCTTGAAACTAATTTTCGATTTCGTTTTCTCTAAAAGAAAAACATCTTATATGCTATTTAAGGAGATTCTTTTGGCAGCACTGGTAAACCTACGGAAATGCGCTCAGCATATTTGTACAGAGAAATACATGTACATATGTCGGAAGATTTTGCTATTTGATATTATAATCTCATCACTCTGTTATTTAAGAAACATGAGAATTTTGCTTTAACAGCAATTGACTAAAAAAATTCTTGCGGAAGTTTCCCACCTACTCGTATTGGTAAGAGTATAATTGTTATGCAACTTCCARGGTTTTAGTTTCAACATAAATAAAATCTTTGCACTTTTCAAAAATTATTAAAAAATTGTACGAATAAAAATATTTATTTATTGAGTTGCCACCCTGGAGAAGTTATAAAAATAATTTTTGATTAAAAGAGTGTGAAATCCTTAAAATCTCCGGTATGTGATATCTTTCGTTCATCAGAATTTTGTGATTGACCCTAGTAGATCAGTACCAGTTTTCACTTTTGGCTAATATAAAGAGAGAAATTCTAAATTCAGAAAACAAAAATAAAGATTAATAGAGTGCACGATTTTGACAGTTAATAGCTTATTCCTAGGATTTATGTAAAAGAGGAAAATCTTCTGAATTAAATCATTGTTTTCTCAAAAGTAGGTCTTTGCCAAACTCATGAGCCTTGCGGTAACATTTTGAACATTATACTAACACAAACAGTTAATATAAGGTTAAGGTGATCGTGGTGATCGTGATGGTCGCTATTGGTCATGGGTCCATARGTACTTTGAAGCATCCAATATTTTTTCAAACTTTGAAAAGCTTTCTGAAAAAGAAGCAACCCTTGACTTTTTTGTTTCAAGGCTTTGTGAAGTGAAGAAGGGTGCCGTTTCGTTAACTTTTAAATCAAAATTTAAAGCTCCTCATTYAATCAGTTACGTCCTGCATTTTATAAAATATATTTTCTTTAATCAGAACTGTCAAAAACAATCAAACAATAATTCACATACGTATCTTTCATCGATATTTGACTTATTTTAAAAATTTCTTTATCAACAAGATTATTATGTTGATCAATAGCGATTTATAACTGGCACAAGTCTCCTTGTGGCGAAAGTGGCAGAAATTCAATTCAAAGTATTTGTTTATTGGAGTTCTTGGTTGAAAAGTTATTTCTTGCTTACAACAAACAGGGAAATAAACTAAATCAAGTGTGTGTGTGTACGCCCAGGTATGCCTGTGGCATGAGCGCATAATTCGATATTTCGCACAAAACTCAGGTAAAGCACTACCCCACCAACTGCTCTCAACCCCCACACAGCCTGACAGCACACGCACACATACATGCACATGAGCGATAGTGACAACCCCGGCTGGCATCAGCTGCGGCACACTTTCAGATAAGCGAATTCATGATGTTATATACATACAGTTGTCACTGCAAAAGTTGTTAACCCCTTCCATGTCCTCTGTGCTTACCCCACCGCTTTTCATCGAGATGATTCAGGTGCAAACTTTTCGACGCTGGGACAGTCAGATTGTATGAATATTTCGCCAGCAGATTTACTTCGAAATCATATCTTATATATACACTAAGTATGTGTGTGTAAACAACAGTCAGTGAGCCAAAGTTTGCGCAGCATGTCATGTGTCCACACACACACTCGCATACAGATTCACACGCTGCTTTAGTCAATTTGTATTTATTTACACTTTGTTGGCATGATTTGGTTGTTATTGTTTTTGGGAATGAAATATGYGCTTTTATTTTGTAGAAAATTGTTTGGCAAATATTTTTGCAATTTCCATAAATTCTGACAATGACAGCTGTAATATAAATAAATATACTTACACTTTAACAGTGGCATACAAGCTGACAAACACACGCAGAAACCCATGAATCTGTGTGTRTGATTACATTTGGTACTTATATGAACATAATATATACGTATGTATGTATATATGTAAGCGAACTTCGCCAAGGTAGCACACTCGACACACACACTCATACGCATGTTTGTGTGCACACACAGGCGCTCAAGCGCTGAGATACCATCCAGCTGGCTCGACAAGCAGCGTCTGGCGCATTGCCGTTTGAAGTTATGCAAAGAAAGCAAGAAAAAGTGAATCAACAAAAGGTGCCTATAATGTAGCTGCTGTTATTGGCAGTCAAAGTTCTGCTTTTTCTTTTCATATTGTCAGACTTGTGCATGTGACCTTTCCAAATTCCTCGCATATTTCTTGATAAAACAATTTCAGGCAGATGATACCGCCGGCACCTATGAATATACATAATATAAGCAACAACAGTAAAATTAAATATATGTCGCTACTCAAATGTATAAACAGCAAATGTCTGCAAAGTTATTTATTTACTTGCGCACGCATACATAAATAAAATGCGCCTTGAATGTTTKTGTGTGTGTTCAAAACGAAACTGTATTACATTGTGTAGTAAGTAAATAATAGCTACTCTTCATTTTGTCTGAAGTTTATAGACCGTTGCATGAAATGTCTCGAGTCTCGTGCGTGTGCTGCCACCTCTTGTCTGTGCAACTATTTGCTCGTGCTGCGAAGGTGACGAAAGTGATATTCTCATGCGTGTGGCTGTGCATGTAGTAGTATTTGCTGTCGGCGTTTAAAATTTTTAATTAATTATTTCATTTCMCTTTTGCTTATATTTACGCTATCTTGAGCTTGTTTATGAAATTCTTTTTCGTTAAAAAAATGCGACTTTCGACTTGGCTGGATATATCCAATTATACATACACTAAGATATCAAAATTACTCTTTTAATAAAGTGAACTATCCTAAATTTCGTATATAGTGTGTTCAATCAACTTTTGATGTAGGCAACGATATGCATGCAGGACTGTAATAGGTGTATAGAATTTGGATGCCAAGTATTAAATTCATCACATAAGAAGATAGTTTATAAAACAAAACTTATGGAAAAATGTACCACTTTCAGGTTTACCTCTTCTTATAAAGAGACGTAAGTATGTATATTTTATATTTTTTAGTTTCTCAACTTAATTACTTAAAATTCTTATTGGAAAGTCATAATTCTTTGTAAATTTGGGAAGATTTTTCTAAAAGTGTGGACCGTTTTAATGTCACTGGCTGAGAATATATGTGGAAAATGCATTTCAACTTAAATAAAAAGACACAAATTTTAGTAGTGACCCTATTTTATATAGTTTTATCAATACCACATACTAACCAATCATATAGAGTAAAGTCAGCCGGATGTTCGAAAATCTTGAAATTAGTTATATAGGGRTCTGGCCAGGTTTTCGCTAAAATTTGTCTAATTTAGGCACAAAGATACACTGTTATAAGTAAAATACGCTCTCATAATTTCATTGAGATACCTCACATATTGGCCGATATATGCAGTACAAAGTCACCTTTAAGTTCGAAAATCTCTATCTTAGGTCAGTTAGGTTTCAGTTCTACATAGCTTAAGTGGCTTATGAGATATGTATTAAACTGATTGATAAATGGTCTTGGCCAATTAAAAAAGTTTAAATTCCACGGAGCCAAGTTTGGTGAATACGGTGATATTCATTGCGTTTTTGATTATAAATYCGATCTCAATTGTCCTTTTWTGGAAAAAATAATCTGCTCYATCGGGACGAGTTCGAAGKGACTCGCGAGAGAGGTYGAGCTCTCTTGCCACCTCTCCAACGGCAAGTGTTCCTAGACTAGTCTTAAGCTCGATTCCCTTCCCTTTTTCAATATTTTCATCAGTTAAAGAGGTCGAAGGTCATCTARAAGAATGTATGTAAAATAAAATAAAATATTAACTTTTCTGTTGTGTCCTATTTCAGCAATAAAACTTGTATAACTTTAAAAAACACCCTCTACAACTATGCGATTTAGCTATATTTATATTTGCGTGTATATATGCATGCCCATAAATTTGCTTGTTAAACTACTTGCGTTGAATAATTTTGCGTACAAACGTGAATTGTGTTGATGCACTCATTCGAAGCTATGGTTTGGATTGGAATAATTCGCATAAAAAGAGGCATTGAGCCGAATATGAAAAAATTACTTCGCTAAATTTTTCCGTCCGTTTTTTTGCCACGTTCATGTATAGAAATGTAAACACGCGTGTAAATTCCGGCACCCACATGCCATAGAACACACTCACACCTATACAAATAAATAAAAATATGTTTTTTGATGTGTGACAGAATAACATGGATCACATGACTTCAAATCTGAATGTGCTTCTCGTACACGCGTATTTACGTATGYACATTTAGATGTAAATTTATATTTTTAATAACCATGCCAAATATACTGCAGTAACCATTAGAGATTCTCATGCAAACAATGTAAGCATCTAAATTTACYACACATACATATGCATAAAAATTGTTGAAATGTGTGTTATTATGATGGTGGCAGAGATGTAGCGTCAGATCTGCAAAACTTTTATGGCTGGGGCGAATATATTATATTTTTACGTGTACGCATGAACTACATATACATGTTTGGACTATATGCGTATATAACATTTTCTATAATATTGTATTTAGCGACATGCATGTGTGCGTGTGTGAGTTGCTCCTGGCCTTCATATGACATTAGYGTTATCTAGAGTAACCCACTTCGCTCATGACTGCCTGAAACACCGACACATTCTCATACTTTATTTATTTATGCATGTAAYGGTGAAGAGCAAAACTGTTACACATGTGTCATGGTAATATGATATGTATTTCAATGCTGCATTTACATGTGTGGGCATATTCGTGCTTTTTCAGGAGAAGCCTTTAGAGAAAAGCGTTAGTTACGCAGGCTTGAATATCCTATGTATTCTTTACTGGAACAGGTTTACTTTATGCTTTTGCTTTAAGGCTTCAGTTACTTAAATGTAGTCTTATTTACTAAACAGAGTAGACATTTGTTACTGCAGTGTTTAACATTGTTTGGCTATTGAAGGAGAGGAGCTGATTATTTGCAGCCTGTATATCCATTTATCTGAATACATATATGCGAACTAGCTGGTCCCTCAGTTWTTGGGATATCCAACTGAAACTGTGAACACGTCCTTTATCGGATTCACCGACACCTATCCACAATTGCTTTCTATAGCTGTAGGATCTTGCAATGCTTTAAAAATCTCTTATATTTAATGTGCTCACATCATATCGCGGAACTTCTCTAGCTTCTATTCGAAAGCAATTTTGAAATTGTATAGTGAGATTCTTCACGAAGATGACTGACGGAGATATATGCATACTCTCCAAGCGGCTATACTGGCTCTGAGCTCGCTAAATACTAATCGAGGAGCACTTGACCTAATTAGCAATTAAATAAACTATGAAAATTCGGTATTAAGCTTTTATGAGTTCCCGGACACGGTGGTGAGGAGGTCCAAAAGCAATTTCATTAAATTATATGTCGCTGACCTCTTTCGTTATACCACTGWACTTTTGGATCACCAGTGAGCTCGAAAAGGGTTGGTCAATATTCAGAACTTTCTGTCCCAACGTGAACCCTGGAAAATATGCTCACACTTCTAGGAGTTTGCGGATAACACAAAGTGCAAGCAGATATTCGAGTGAAATCTATCGATTCATATCAACTCTTAGACCTGACCTCTTTTGAATTATACGGGCAATGAAAAATATYTGATAAGCAATTTTCATTTTAAGAAAAAGTAAATATTCACAAATGTATCACAATTTCTTCAGAAACTCATAAAATTTCAATATATTATAACCGCTATTTGAAGCATCATAGCATGCTTAATTATATATCGGTGCATCATCACCAAGTACCATCTAGTGTAATGCCCTCACGAAAGGATATCAAAAYTTCGAGGCACTCAGCAGTCAACAATGAATATTATAAGCACAAGTATTTACGCGCTCAGCACACACGCTCACGCACACATACACATACACATGCCCACTCATTTCCACTTCCGCCCGATTCTAGTCAAACAAAAGCCGGTGCAAGGACTAATAAAGCTCGTGTGTGTGTGTGTGTGTGTGTGTGTGTGTGTGTCTGAGCACTTTACACGTGCTTGTAGAACTTTGTTTGAGCATGCACCAATGCCAACGAGCACTTGATTGTAATTAAGTGAGGTAATTTGCATAAAATATATTCAACACTTTTGAAAAGTTAAAAAGCGCATAATTAATTGCAACCAGCCTCTTTGCCGCCGATGGATGGCTGGGTGGATGTGTGGATGGATGTGCACTAATTTGCTTTGATAATGTGATGGCTTGTCGATGCACTCAAAATTCAAAGGGCGGCATAGTTGTGAAATAAACTTCTAAATAGACAGCAAACTCCATGAATATCTCGCAASTGTTTGTGTGAGTTGTTGCGCGGTCGGTTGAGTATGGTGAATCATGAATAAAAATTTGCATGAACCTCAAAAGTTGGGCTTATAAAGCTATCATCATTGGAGTAATAACCACTATGCATATGTATGTATGAAGTGTGAGGTCTTTATATTGCAGCAGTTGCCTGTGCTTGTCATATACATATATACCAATGTAGAATTATTTTTACAAGCTTTTAGGTACAATAATTTCCACTAAAGATTTTTTACGTGTTTAAATACCTTCATATATACCAGTTGGGATGAAAACCCATATGAAAAGCGCCAACAACCTTTCGGCGACGCCTCAAAACCGCTCAATATAAGCTCAATCAACATAACTGATGTTGTTASCATTTCATACTCRTATATASGTATATATATGTACATATATTCACAAGTACACATACAACCGTTGTATTTAATGCAATATGCCCATGCAAAAATGCCTGAGAACATGGGTTGCAAGTCACCGAAGACCATTGAAATTTTTCTGTCATTAATTCTTATTAACTGCAATTTTAATGTCGTACCAAATTCTGCAAGTAAATAATCTGTATACAAGATTAAAGAAGTGCAAACACGTATTTAAGGGCCTGCTTTAAGGGCTTCAAAAAACCGGTTTTTTAGGATTTCTTTGGGAGGGGAAAAAATTAATTAAAGCGAAATTTCTAGTGTTTATMGTTATATATTTCAAAATCATTCACAAATTTTTGGATGCGACATCTTTGATAGTCTGCCTTTGGGCAGCAATTGCCTGAGGCATCTCGCATTTGCATTTGTCGGACGGCGGTCAGGATGCATTTCGCAATTCCTATCGGAAACCAAAAATTCAAAGAGATTCATATTTTTTAATTATTTATCTTCAAGTTAAACTG